>NC_074684.1:41686631-41841631 GCF_029448725.1 Salvelinus fontinalis | reverse complement strand
TGAATGTCCACTCTAAAGGACACCCCATTCTGACTGTCCACTCTAAAGGACACCCCATTCTGACTGTCCACTCTAATGGACACCCCATTCTGACTGTCCACTCTAAAGGACACCCCATTCTGACTGTCCACTCTAAAGGACACCCCATTCTGACTGTCCACTCTAAAGGACACCCCATTCTGACTGTCCACTCTAAAGGACACCCCATTCTGACTGTCCACTCTAAAGGACACCCCATTCTGACTCTCCACTCTAAAGGACACCCCAGTCTAACTGTCCACTGGTAGCCAAGTGTGTGTGTATTTGTTTGTTTGCCGTTACATGTGTGTGTGTTACCACAGCGTTAGGTCAGTTGTGAAAGCAGCAAGGTCATTGGCAGGATGGGTGGCCAAGCTGACAGAGATTGATGTGCTTCTGTTTCTCCCTCTCTCTCTCTCTCTCTCTCTCTCTCTCTCTCTCTCTCTCTCTCTCTCTCTCTCTCTCTCTCTCGCTCTCTCTCGCTCTCTCTCGCTCTCTCTCGCTCTCTCTCGCTCTCTCTCGCTCTCTCTCGCTCTCTCTCGCTCTCTCTCGCTCTCTCTCTGTCTCTGTCTCTGTCTCTGTCTCTCTCTCTCTCTCTCTCCTCTCTCTCTCTCTCTCTCTCTCTCTCTCTCTGTCTCTCTCTGTTCTCTCTGTCTCTCTCTCTGTCTCTCTCTCTGTCTGTCTCTCTCTCTCTCATGGGTCTCTGTCTCTGTCTCTCTTTGTCTCTCTGTCTGTCTGTCTCTCTCTCTCTCTGTCACTTGGTCTCTCTCTCTCTCTCTCTCTCTCTCTCTCTCTCTCTCTCTCTCTCTCTCTCTCTCTCTCTGTCTCTCTCTCTCTCTCGCTCTGTCTCTCTGTCTCTCTGTCTCTCTGTCTCTCTCTTTCTCTGTCTCTCTCTCTCTGTCTATCTCTCTCTCTCTCTGTCTCTGTCTCTGCAGGTCTTTGTCAGGGAGTTGTTAGGGAGGATAAGAGGGATGAGGAAACTCAGCGCTCCCACCAAGAAGGGCCTATAATGGCCGTCTTCAACTCTGCTGTGGATCGGACATAACCCAGCCGCAGTTCATCCACAACGACTGCAGCTGGACCGCAAATGGACAAGTATAGACAAGTCAAAGTCAAACTGGACTCAACTGCTCGTGTCAACATGGACTTACCTACCCAGTAGCTTAGTGACCATCACCCCGAAATCACTTTACAACAGTACAGCTGATACAGCACCTCTCTACAGCACCGCACCTCTCTACAGCTGAGATACAGCACCTCTATACAATAACTTCTAGTAGGGAGATTTACAAATACGCTAAATATGTTGTACAATTAAAGTTCAAATCCACTGCATTTAAAACAGTCAGCAATAATAAATTCAGGGCTTGTGAAATTATACCGAGGATAAATTATACGCCTTCCACAACCAGAAGACCCACCAATAATTTAATTATTTTATCAAAATAGTTGTTCCAGCTTTTGTTGTTGTTGTTGCAATATTCACTGATCTGTCTTTCAGTTCTGACTATAAAAATGCCCTTTTTTTGTTGTGACAGATGTAACCTGAACTATGAATAATGCCCGTTCACTAATAATGTAGCGTTATACAACATTATCGCTGGTCTCATCAACTCTCTCTCAACCACAAACCCACGTGCTAGTAGTGAGTAGACAGATAATATTTATATTTCCAAGTTCAGCCATCTTGGATCTCGGTATAATTTCACCAGCTCTATATTCAGTAAACAAGTATTCAGTAGGTAGAAGAGTCGTCTGTCTCTGGTTGATCAGCGTGCTAGCCCGTCCACTTAGTTCAGATGTTGAAATCTAATGTGGCCTGCCTTATTTTCTCAGAATGAGAACGAGTTGCCAATTCCTTATAGAATTGTTTCATGCTTATTGCACATTTAATAAACACAGACTAAACAGCTAGTAGAACAGTCTTTATTTGACTAAAATGCTGCTAACTTTAAATTTCACACTACAGCCGTAACTCTACAGCCGTAACTCTACAGCCGTAACTCTTAACGACAGCCGTAACTCCACACTACAGCCGTAACTCTACACTACAGCCGTAACTCTACTCTACAGCCGTAACTCTACACTACAGCCGTAACTCTACACTACAGCCGTAACTCTACTCTACAGCCGTAACTCTACTCTACAGCCGTAACTCTACTCTACAGCCGTAACTCTTAACGACAGCCGTAACTCCACACTACAGCCGTAACTCCACACTACAGCCGTAACTCAACTCTACAGCCATAACTCTACTCTACAGCCGTAACTCTACTCTACAGCCGTAACTCCACACTACAGCCGTAACTCCACACTACAGCCGTAACTCTACACTACAGCCGTAACTCTACACTACAGCCGTAACTCCACACTACAGCCGTAACTCTAATCTACAGCCGTAACTCTACTCTACAGCCGTAACTCTACTCTACAGCCGTAACTCCACACTACAGCCGTAACTCCACACTACAGCCGTAACTCTACACTACAGCCGTAACTCTACACTACAGCCATAACTCTACTCTACAGCCGTAACTCTAATCTACAGCCGTAACTCTACTCTACAGCCGTAACTCTACTCTACAGCCGTAACTCTACACTACAGCCGTAACTCCACACTACAGCCGTAACTCCACACTACAGCCGTAACTCTACACTACAGTCGTAACTCTACACTACAGCCGTAACTCCACACTACAGCCGTAACTCTACACTACAGCCGAATGTCCACACTACAGCCGTAACTCTACACTACAGCCGTAACTCTACTCTACAGCCGTAACTCTACACTACAGCCGTAACTCCACACTACAGCCGTAACTCTACACTACAGCCGTAACTCTACACTACAGCCGTAACTCCACACTACAGCCGTAACTCTACACTATAGCCGTAACTCTACACTACAGCCGTAACTCCACACTACAGCCGTAACTCCACACTACAGCCGTAACTCCACACTATAGCCGTAACTCCACACTACAGCCGTAACTCTACTCTACAGCCGTAAGTCTACACTACAGCCGTAACTCTGCACTACAGCCGTAACTCTACTCTACAGCCGTAACTCTACACTACAGCCGTAACTCTGCACTACAGCCGTAACTCTGCACTACAGCCGTAACTCCGCACTACAGCCGTAACTCCACACTACAGCCATAACTCTACTCTACAGCCGTAACTCTACACTACAGCCGTAACTCTACACTACAGCCGTAACTCTACACTACAGCCGTAACTCTACACTACAGCCGTAACTCTACACTACAGCCGTAACTCTACACTACAGCCGTAACTCTACACTACAGCCGTAACTCTACTCTACAGCCGTAACTCTACACTACAGCCGTAACTCTACTCTACAGCCGTAACTCTACACTACAGCCGTAACTCTACACTACAGCCGTAACTCTACTCTACAGCCTTAACTCTACACTACAGCCGTAACTCTACACTAATAGCCGTAACTCCACACTACAGCCGTAACTCTACACTAATAGCCGTAACTCCACACTACAGCCGTAACTCTACACTACAGCCGTAACTCTACACTACAGCCGTAACTCTACACTACAGCCGTAACTCTACACTACAGCCGTAACTCCACTCTACAGCCGTAACTCTACACTACAGCCGTAACTCTACACTACAGCCGTAACTCTACACTACAGCCGTAACTCCACACTACAGCCGTAACTCCACATTACAGCCGTAACTCTACACTACAGCCGTAACTCTACTCTACAGCCGTATCTCTACACTACAGCCGTAACTCTACACTACAGCCGTAACTCTACACTACAGCCGTAACTCTACTCTACAGCCGTAACTCTACACTACAGCCGTAACTCTACTCTACATCCGTAACTCTACACTGCAGCCGTAACTCTACACTACAGCCGTAACTCTACACTACAGCCGTAACTCTACTCTACAGCCGTAACTCTACACTACAGCCGTAACTCTACACTACAGCCGTAACTCTACTCTACAGCCGTAACTCCACACTACAGCCGTAACTCTACTCTACAGCCGTAACTCTACACTACAGCCGTAACTCTACTCTACAGCCGTAACTCTACTCTACAGCCGTAACTCTACACTACAGCCGTAACTCTACACTACAGCCGTAACTCCACACTACAGCCGTAACTCCACACTACAGCCGTAACTCTACTCTACAGCCGTAACTCTACACTAATAGCCGTAACTCCACACTACAGCCGTAACTCTACACTACAGCCGTAACTCTACATTACAGCCGTAACTCTACACTACAGCCGTAACTCCACTCTACAGCCGTAACTCTACACTACAGCCGTAACTCTACACTACAGCCGTAACTCTACACTACAGCCGTAACTCTACACTACAGCCGTAACTCTACACTACAGCCGTAACTCCACACTACAGCCGTAACTCCACACTACAGCCGTAACTCCACACTACAGCCGTAACTCCACACTACAGCCGTAACTCTACACTAAGAACCGTAACTCCACACTACAGCCGTAACTCCACACTACAGCCGTAACTCTACACTAAGAACCGTAACTCCACACTACAGCCGTAACTCCACTCTACAGCCGTAACTCCACACTACAGCCGTAACTCTACACTAAGAACCGTAACTCCACACTACAGCCGTAACTCTACTCTACAGCCGTATCTCTACACTAAGAACCGTAACTGAATATCAGAACACAACATAACACATCACACATTATAACACATAACACATTATAACACATTATAACACAGGATAACACATTATAACACAGGATAACACATTATAACACAGGATAACACATTATAACACAGCATAACACATCATAACACATAACACATCATAACACATAACACATCATAACACATTATAACACAGGATAACACATTATAACACAGGATAACACATTATAACACAGGATAACACATTATAACACAGGATAACACATTATAACACATCATAACACATAACACACCATAACACATAACACAGCATAACACATAACACAGCATAACACATTATAACACAGGATAACACATTATAACACAGGATAACACATTATAACACAGGATAACACATTATAACACAGGATAACACATTATAACACAGGATAACACATTATAACACAGGATAACACATTATAACACAGGATAACACATTATAACACAGGATAGCACATTATAACACAGGATAACACATTATAACACAGCATAACACATTATAACACATTATAACACACCATAACACAGCTCGTTATATCCACATCAACTCCTCTCTCCGACTGTAACCCAGCAGCCATGATCCAACTACTGACTCTGAAAAGATCCCCTATTGAACTCTGTTTTTTATTAGGATGTATGTAGACGATGCCCTGGCTTGGGGAGCTATACACAATATACACTGCTTCATAGTTTGGTTTTTCCTGTGTTATTCTTCTTCTTGTGATGAATATACCGTATGCATGGTTCTGAGTCACCCTGCTCTAATTCAAGGGAACGTTCTGGTCTTCTGTCTGAAAAGCTCCTCGTCCCTTTAACGTCTAATCGAGAGGAACTGGAAACCAGAAGCCCCTACACATCCATCGGAGGATGGCTCCGCCGTGTTGCTCATGAAACTGACATCAATGTGTTTTTGCTAACACATATATAAAATCCTCAGATTCGATAGCGCCGTTGAGGACATTTCAAGCTGGCTGTGGTCTTAACGGCAGAGTTCCTACCACCATAACCCAAACTCCCATCCAGCCCCTTCAGAAGCACAAGGAGGGGAGGGGCTGGCAGAACACACTGGAGTTCTGAGGAGTAGAAACGTCATCATCTGTTCTAGAACTGTCCTCGCTGACACAAAGCCTGATGGGTACTGTAGTTCTTCCTAATGGGGGGGTCCTGAGCTGGTCACGTCCACTGTCTCCTCCTCAGCTATTCCCTGTTGATAGTTAATGATGCCATTTCCTGTTGAGAGTTTATCCACAGTATGGGGTTTGTGGCGAGCTCAAGCACAACATTGTCAGAACTCTGAGGTGACATTTTTAAATGCCTGGTTCACAATCATTTTACATTTAAGTCGTTTAGCAGACTCTCTTATCCAGAGCCACTACAGTAGTGAGTCATTTAGCAGACTCTCTTATCCAGAGCCACTACAGTAGTGAGTCATTTAGCAGACTCTCTGATCCAGAGCCACTACAGTAGTGAGTCATTTAGCAGACTCTCTGATCCAGAGCCACTACAGTAGTGAGTCATTTAGCAGACTCTCTGATTCAGAGATACTACAGTAGTGAGTCATTTAACAGACTCTCTTATCCAGAGAGACTTACAGTAGTGAGTCATTTAGCAGACTCTATAGACTTGATATCTGCTGTCTCATCAGCCCAGCCAGCCAATTTATAGACTTGATATCCACTGTCTCATCAGCCCAGCCAGCCAATTTATAGACTTGATATCCACTGTCTCATCAGCCCAGCCAGCCAATTTATAGACTTCATATCCGTTGTCTCATCAGCCAGCCAATTTATAGACTTGATATCCACTGTCTCATCAGCCCAGCCAGCCAATTTATAGACTTGATATCCACTGTCTCATCAGCCCAGCCAGCCAATTTATAGACTTCATATCCACTGGCTCATCAGCCCAGCCAGCCAATTTATAGACTTGATATCCACTGTCTCATCAGCCCAGCCAGCCAATTTATAGACTTCATATCCGTTGTCTCATCAGCCCAGCCAGCCAATTTATAGACTTGATATCCACTGTCTCATCAGCCCAGCCAGCCAATTTATAGACTTGATATCCACTGTCTCATCAGCCAAGCCACCCAATTTATAGACTTCATATTCGTTGTCTCATCAGCCCAGCCAGCCAATTTATAGACTTGATATCCACTGTCCAGCTTTCAGTGTGCATGTTTTATTAGCAAAATCCAGGACACATTTTGTTGACCCAGAACCATTTTTATTTTATCAAAACAAAATGAGTTTTCCTTTTGTTATACAATATTATGAAGATTATACTGGTATATCACACCAAGACTGTTGGATTTTAAACTGTAATGTGTGGTGTTACAATAAAGAGACAGAAATACTTTTGACCTGTGGTTCTTTCTCTCATGATCATTCCTCTGTTTAATACCTGGGGGAGCATCATGATCATTCCTCTGTTTAATACCTGGGGGAGCATCGTGATCATTCCTCTGTTTAATACCTGGGGGAGCATCATGATCATTCCTCTGTTTAATACCTGGGGGAGCATCGTGATCGTTCCTCTGTTTAATACCTGGGGGAGCATCATGATCATTCCTCTGTTTAATACCTGGGAGAGCATCGTGATCATTCCTCTGTTTAATACCTGGGGGAGCATCGTGATCATTCCTCTGTTTAATACCTGGGGGAGTATCATGATCATTCCTCTGTTTAATACCTGGGTAAGCATCGTGATCATTCCTCTGTTTAATACCTGGGGGAGCATCATGATCATTCCTCTGTTTAATACCTGGGGAGCATCGTGATCATTCCTCTGTTTAATACCTGGGGAGCATCATGATCATTCCTCTGTTTATTACCTGGGGAGCATCATGATCATTCCTCTATTTAATACCTGGGGAGCATCATGATCATTCCTCTGTTTAATAACTGGGGAGCATCATGATCATTCCTCTGTTTAATACCTGGGGGAGCATCATGATCATTCCTCTGTTTAATAACTGGGGAGCATCATGATCATTCCTCTGTTTAATACCCGGGGGAGCATCATGATCATTCCTCTGTTTAATACCTGGGGGAGCATCATGATCATTCCTCTGTTTAATACCTGGGGGAGCATCATGATCATTCCTCTGTTTAATTCCCACGGGGAGCATCATGATCATTCCTCTGTTTAATTCCTGGGGAGCATCATGATCATTACTCTTTTTAATACCTGGGGGAGCATCGTGATCATTCCTCTGTTTAATACCTGGGGAGCATCATGATCATTCCTCTGATTAATACCTGGGGAGCATCATGATCATTCCTCTGTTTAATATCTGGGGGAGCATCATGATCATTCCTCTGTTTAATAACTGGGGGAGCACCATGACCATTCCTCTGTTTAATACCCGGGGGAGCATCATGATCATTCCTCTGTTTAATACCCGGGGGAGCATCATGATCATTCCTCTGTTTAATACCCGGGGGAGCATCATGATCATTCCTCTGTTTAATACCTGGGGAGCATCATGATCATTCCTCTGTTTAATACCTGGGGAGCATCATGATCATTCCTCTGTTTAATACCTGGGGAGCATCGTGATCATTCCACTGTTTAATACCTGGGGAGCATCATGATCATTCCTCTGTTTAATACCTGGGGAGCATCATGATCATTCCTCTGTTTAATACCTGGGGAGCATCATGATCATTCCTCTGTTTAATACCTGGGGAGCATCATGATCATTCCTCTGTTTAATACCTGGGGAGCATCATGATCATTCCTCTGTTTAATACCTGGGGAGCATCATGATCATTCCTCTGTTTAATACCTGGGGAGCATGGGCCGCGGCATTTGTGGAGCGATGGGTAACGATGCTTGGAGGGTGGCTGTTGTCAATGTGAGCAGAGGGTCACTGGTTCGAGCCCAGGTCGGGGCTATACCGTTACACCCTGGTGTGGTGGGGGAGGAGTGATTCTCCTCTCTGTGGTGGGGGAGGAGTGATACTGCTCTCTGTGGTGGGGGATTAGTGATACTGCTCTCTGGTGGGGGAGGAGTGATTCTGCTCTCTGTGGTGGGGAGGAGTGATACTGCTCTCTGGTGGGGGAGGAGTGATACTGCTCTCTGTGGTGGGGGAGGAGTGATACTGCTCTCTGTGGTGGGGGAGGAGTGATTCTGCTCTCTGTGGTGGGGAGGAGTGATACTGCTCTCTGGTGGGGGAGGAGTGATTCTGCTCTCTGTGGTGGGGGAGGAGTGATACTGCTCTCTGTGGTGGGGGAGGAGTGATACTGCTCTCTGCAGTGGGGGATTAGTGAAACTGCTCTCTGGTGGGGGAGGAGTGATTCTGCTCTCTGTGGTGGGGAGGAGTGATACTGCTCTCTGGTGGGGGAGGAGTGATACTGCTCTCTGTGGTGGGGGAGGAGTGATTCTGCTCTCTGTGGTGGGGAGGAGTGATACTGCTCTCTGGTGGGGGAGGAGTGATACTGCTCTCTGTGGTGGGGAGGAGTCATACTGCTCTCTGTGGTGGGGGAGGAGTGATACTGCTCTCTGGTGGGGGAGGAGTGATACTGCTCTCTGTGGTGGGGAGGAGTGATACTGCTCTCTGCGGTGGGGGAGGAGTGATACTGCTCTCTGGTGGGGGAGGAGTGATTCTGCTCTCTCTGGTGGGGGAGGAGTGATACTGCTCTCTGTGGTGGGGGAGGAGTGATACCGCTCTCTGTGGTTGGGGATTAGTGATACTGCTCTCTGTGGTGGGGGAGGATTGATACTGCTCTCTGTGGTGGGGGAGGAGTGATACTGCTCTCTGGTGGGGGAGGAGGAGTGATACTGCTCTCTGTGGTGGGGGAGGAGTGATACTGCTCTCTGTGGTGGGGGAGGAGTGATACTGCTCTCTGCGGTGGGGGAGGAGTGATACTGCTCTCTGCGGTGGGGGAGGAGGAGTGATACTGCTCTCTGGTGGGGGAGGAGTGATACCGCTCTCTGTGGTGGGGGAGGAGTGATACTGCTCTCTAGTGGGGGAGGAGTGATACCGCTCTCTGTGGTGGGGGAAGAGTGATACCGCTCTCTGTGGTGGGGGAGGAGTGATACCGCTCTCTGTGGTGGGGGAGGAGTGATACTGCTCTCTGTGGTGGGGGAGGAGTGATACTGCTCTCTGTGGTGGGGGAGGAGTGATACTGCTCTCTGTGGTGGGGGAGGAGTGATACTGCTCTCTGTGGTGGGGGAGTAGTGATACTGCTCTCTGCGGTGGGGGAGGAGTGATACCGCTCTCTGGTGGGGGAGGAGTGATACTGCTCTCTGTGGTGGGGGAGGAGTGATACTGCTCTCTGTGGTGGGGGAGGAGTGATACTGCTCTCTGTGGTGGGGGAGGAGTGATACTGCTCTCTGTGGTGGGGGATTAGTGATACTGCTCTCTGGTGGGGGAGGAGTGATTCTGCTCTCTGTGGTGGGGAGGAGTGATACTGCTCTCTGGTGGGGGAGGAGTGATACTGCTCTCTGTGGTGGGGGAGGAGTGATACCGCTCTCTGTGGTTGGGGATTAGTGATACTGTTCTCTGTGGTGGGGGAGGAGTGATACTGCACTCTGTGGTGGGGGAGGAGTGATACTGCTCTCTGGTGGGGGAGGAGGAGTGATACTGCTCTCTGTGGTGGGGGAGGAGTGATAACGCTCTCTGTGGTGGGGGATTAGTGATGCTGCTCTCTGTGGTGGGGGAGGAGTGATACTGCTCTCTGTGGTGGGGGAGGAGTGATACTGCTCTCTGGTGGGGGAGGAGGAGTGATACTGCTCTCTGTGGTGGGGGAGGAGTGATACTGCTCTCTGCGGTGGGGGAGGAGGAGTGATACTGCTCTCTGGTGGGGGAGGAGTGATACCGCTCTCTGTGGTGGGGGAGGAGTGATACTGCTCTCTGCGGTGGGGGAGGATTGATACTGCTCTCTGTGGTGGGGGAGGAGTGATACTGCTCTCTGTGGTGGGGGAGGAGTGACACTGCTCTCTGCGGTGGGGGAGGAGTGATACTGCTCTCTGCGGTGGGGGAGGAGTGATACTGCTCTCTGTGGGGAAGGAGGAGTGATACTGCTCTCTGGTGGGGGAGGAGGAGTGATACTGCTCTCTGTGGTGGGGGAGGAGTGATACTGCTCTCTGTGGTGGGGGAGGAGTGATACTGCTCTCTGCGGTGGGGGAGGAGTGATAATGCTCTCTGTGGTGGGGGAGTAGTGATACTGCTCTCTGTGGTGGGGGAGGAGTGATACTGCTCTCTGCGGTGGGGGAGGAGTGATAATGCTCTCTGTGGTGGGGGAGGAGTGATACTGCTCTCTGCGGTGGGGGAGGAGTGATACTGCTCTCTGTGGTGGGGGAGGAGTGATAATGCTCTCTGTGGTGGGGGAGGAGGTGATACTGCTCTCTGTGGTGGGGGAGGAGTGATACTGCTCTCTGTGGTGGGGGAGGAGTGATACTGCTCTCTGTGGTGGGGGAGGAGTGATACTGCTCTCTGTGGTGGGGGAGGAGTTATTCTGCTCTCTGGTGGGGGAGGAGTGATTCTGCTCTCTGTGGTGGGGAGGAGTGATACTGCTCTCTGTGGTGGGGGAGGAGTGATTCTGCTCTCTGTGGTGGGGAGGAGTGATACTGCTCTCTGGTGGGGGAGGAGTGATACTGCTCTCTGTGGTGGGGGAGGAGTGATTCTGCTCTCTGTGGTGGGGAGGAGTGATACTGCTCTCTGGTGGGGGAGGAGTGATACTGCTCTCTGTGGTGGGGGAGGAGTCATACTGCTCTCTGTGGTGGGGGAGGAGTGATACTGCTCTCTGGTGGGGGAGGAGTGATACTGCTCTCTGTGGTGGGGAGGAGTGATACTGCTCTCTGTGGTGGGGGAGGAGTGATACTGCTCTCTGGTGGGGGAGGAGTGATACTGCTCTCTGTGGTGGGGGAGGAGTGATACTGCTCTCTGTGGTGGGGGAGGAGTGATACCGCTCTCTGTGGTTGGGGATTAGTGATACCGCTCTCTGTGGTGGGGGAGGATTGATACTGCTCTCTGTGGTGGGGGAGGAGTGATACTGCTCTCTGGTGGGGGAGGAGTGATACTGCTCTCTGTGGTGGGGGAGGAGTGATACCGCTCTCTGTGGTGGGGGAGGAGTTATACTGCTCTCTGTGGTGGGGGAGGAGTGATACTGCTCTCTGTGGTGGGGGAGGAGTGATACTGCTCTCTGTGGTGGGGGAGTAGTGATACTGCTCTCTGGTGGGGGAGGAGGAGTGATACTGCTCTCTGTGGTGGGGAGGAGTGATAATGCTCTCTGCGGTGGGGGAGGAGTGAAACTGCTCTCTGCGGTGGGGGAGGAGGAGTGATACCGCTCTCTGTGGTGGGGGAGGAGTGATACTGCTCTCTGCGGTGGGGGAGGATTGATACTGCTCTCTGTGGTGGGGGAGGAGTGATACTGCTCTCTGTGGTGGGGGAGGAGTGATACTGCTCTCTGCGGTGGGGGAGGAGTGATACTGCTCTCTGCGGTGGGGGAGGAGTGATACTGCTCTCTGTGGGGAAGGAGGAGTGATACTGCTCTCTGGTGGGGGAGGAGGAGTGATACTGCTCTCTGTGGTGGGGGAGGAGTGATACTGCTCTCTGTGGTGGGGGAGGAGTGATACTGCTCTCTGCGGTGGGGGAGGAGTGATAATGCTCTCTGTGGTGGGGGAGGAGTGATACTGCTCTCTGCGGTGGGGGAGGAGTGATACTGCTCTCTGTGGTGGGGGAGGAGTGATAATGCTCTCTGTGGTGGGGGAGGAGTGATACTGCTCTCTGTGGTGGGGGAGGAGTGATACTGCTCTCTGTGGTGGGGGAGGAGTGATACTGCTCTCTGTGGTGGGGGAGGAGTGATACTGCTCTCTGTGGTGGGGGAGGAGTTATTCTGCTCTCTGGTGGGGGAGGAGTGATTCTGCTCTCTGTGGTGGGGAGGAGTGATACTGCTCTCTGTGGTGGGGGAGGAGTGATTCTGCTCTCTGTGGTGGGGAGGAGTGATACTGCTCTCTGGTGGGGGAGGAGTGATACTGCTCTCTGTGGTGGGGGAGGAGTGATTCTGCTCTCTGTGGTGGGGAGGAGTGATACTGCTCTCTGGTGGGGGAGGAGTGATACTGCTCTCTGTGGTGGGGGAGGAGTCATACTGCTCTCTGTGGTGGGGGAGGAGTGATACTGCTCTCTGGTGGGGGAGGAGTGATACTGCTCTCTGTGGTGGGGAGGAGTGATACTGCTCTCTGTGGTGGGGGAGGAGTGATACTGCTCTCTGGTGGGGGAGGAGTGATACTGCTCTCTGTGGTGGGGGAGGAGTGATACTGCTCTCTGTGGTGGGGGAGGAGTGATACTGCTCTCTGTGGTGGGGGAGGAGTGATACTGCTCTCTGTGGTGGGGGATTAGTGATACTGCTCTCTGGTGGGGGAGGAGTGATTCTGCTCTCTGTGGTGGGGAGGAGTGATACTGCTCTCTGGTGGGGGAGGAGTGATACTGCTCTCTGTGGTGGGGGAGGAGTGATACCGCTCTCTGTGGTTGGGGATTAGTGATACTGCTCTCTGTGGTGGGGGAGGAGTGATACTGCTCTCTGTGGTGGGGGAGGAGTGATACTGCTCTCTGGTGGGGGAGGAGGAGTGATACTGCTCTCTGTGGTGGGGGAGGAGTGATAACGCTCTCTGTGGTGGGGGATTAGTGATACTGCTCTCTGTGGTGGGGGAGGAGTGATACTGCTCTCTGTGGTGGGGGAGGAGTGATACTGCTCTCTGGTGGGGGAGGAGGAGTGATACTGCTCTCTGTGGTGGGGGAGGAGTGATACTGCTCTCTGCGGTGGGGGAGGAGGAGTGATACTGCTCTCTGGTGGGGGAGGAGTGATACCGCTCTCTGTGGTGGGGGAGGAGTGATACTGCTCTCTGCGGTGGGGGAGGATTGATACTGCTCTCTGTGGTGGGGGAGGAGTGATACTGCTCTCTGTGGTGGGGGAGGAGTGATACTGCTCTCTGCGGTGGGGGAGGAGTGATACTGCTCTCTGCGGTGGGGGAGGAGTGATACTGCTCTCTGTGGGGAAGGAGGAGTGATACTGCTCTCTGGTGGGGGAGGAGGAGTGATACTGCTCTCTGTGGTGGGGGAGGAGTGATACTGCTCTCTGTGGTGGGGGAGGAGTGATACTGCTCTCTGCGGTGGGGGAGGGGTGATAATGCTCTCTGTGGTGGGGGAGGAGTGATACTGCTCTCTGCGGTGGGGGAGGAGTGATACTGCTCTCTGTGGTGGGGGAGGAGTGATAATGCTCTCTGTGGTGGGGGAGGAGTGATACTGCTCTCTGTGGTGGGGGAGGAGTGATACTGCTCTCTGTGGTGGGGGAGGAGTGATACTGCTCTCTGTGGTGGGGGAGGAGTGATACTGCTCTCTGTGGTGGGGGAGGAGTTATTCTGCTCTCTGGTGGGGGAGGAGTGATTCTGCTCTCTGTGGTGGGGAGGAGTGATACTGCTCTCTGTGGTGGGGGAGGAGTGATTCTGCTCTCTGTGGTGGGGAGGAGTGATACTGCTCTCTGGTGGGGGAGGAGTGATACTGCTCTCTGTGGTGGGGGAGGAGTGATTCTGCTCTCTGTGGTGGGGAGGAGTGATACTGCTCTCTGGTGGGGGAGGAGTGATACTGCTCTCTGTGGTGGGGGAGGAGTCATACTGCTCTCTGTGGTGGGGGAGGAGTGATACTGCTCTCTGGTGGGGGAGGAGTGATACTGCTCTCTGTGGTGGGGAGGAGTGATACTGCTCTCTGTGGTGGGGGAGGAGTGATACTGCTCTCTGGTGGGGGAGGAGTGATACTGCTCTCTGTGGTGGGGGAGGAGTGATACTGCTCTCTGTGGTGGGGGAGGAGTGATACTGCTCTCTGGTGGGGGAGGAGTGATACTGCTCGCTGTGGTGGGGGAGGAGTGATACTGCTCTCTGGTGGGGGAGGAGTGATTCTGCTCTCTGTGGTGGGGAGGAGTGATACTGCTCTCTGGTGGGGGAGGAGTGATACTGCTCTCTGTGGTGAGGGAGTGATAGATGCTTGAATGGGGGGAACTGCGTAGCTGTGCCTTTAACCCAGTGACCCACTTTCTCGTGCCTGGGCTGTCTGGGAGTGCGAACACAGGCTAAATAACTGTCACTGCAAGGTGAATGTGAGGAGAATTACTCCCTCCTCTCTCTCATCCTCTCTCTCTCCTCTCTCCCCCATTCGCTCCATCTTTTCTCGCTCTCCTCCCTACATACTCTCTCTCTCTCCATCCTCTCTTTCCATCCTCTTTCCCTCCTCTCTCTCCATCCTCTCTCCATCATCTCTCCCTCTCTCTCCTCTCTCCCCCATTCTCTCCATTCTTTCTCGCTCTCCCCTCTCCACCCTCTTCCCCCTTCATACTCTCTCTCTCTCCATCCTCTCTTTCCATCCTCTCTTTCCCTCCTCTCTCTCCATCCTCTCTCCCTCCTCTCTCTCATCCTCTCTCACTGTCTCTCTCTCCCTCTCTTTTTCCTCTCTGGTGGATTGAGTGATTCATCATGTGTATGGTTGGATTTTTGATAGTGGGGAGAGAGAAAGAGAGAGTTGTGTAAAATGGTTTCTGAGAGATGAGAGATGGAGTGACACTTGGCTATAGTTTAGATTCACTATGTCCTTCACTTCCTGTCTGTCTGTCTCCCTCCACGCTAAAACTGATGACATCATCAGTCGAACGCTGGGGGAACGCTTTACGCTGCCCTGCCCGGTAAGTCATTAAGATAGCAGCACATTTAGACACACAGCTAGCGACCCAGCGCCATCAGGCTGGAAACACACACAGAGAGAGAGAGAGAGAGAGAGAGAGAGAGAGAGAGAGAGAGAGAGAGAGAGAGAGAGAGAGAGAGAGAGAGAGAGAGAGAGAGAGAGAGAGAGAGAGATGGAACGAGATATGGAGAGAGGAGAGATGGTCGGCAGGGGGAAGGGATGGAACGAGATATGGAGAGAGGAGAGATGGTCGGAAGGGGGAAGGGATGGAACGAGACATGGAGAGAGGAGGGAAGGGGGAAGGGATGGAGGGAGGGTATAAAGTAAGATATAAAATGAAGTGAGCGTATGAAAGAATAAGGATTAGAACTGGTAGAGTGGGTAAGAGGAGAGGGAACGATATGGAGAGAGGGAGAGTGAATGAGAGAGAGAGAGAGGTGGAGAGAGAGGGGTAGAGCAGCGTGAGAAATAGGATCTTGCTTAATGTCTCCTCAGTGGTTATAATTTGGTTTCACTGCGGGGGGGAAATTGATGCATTGTGGGTAAAGAGGGCACTGCATGCTTGACTCTCCAAATCTCCACTGTCCTAACCAGCATTATACCATGTGAGAACCTTGTCCATCCTTCAGCTTCTTATTCTACATGCTGAACCATCGACAGGGAGCTGAACCATCGACAGGGAGCTGAACCATCGACAGGGAGCTGAACCGACAGGGGGCTGAACCATCGACAGGGAGCTGAACCATCGACAGGGAGCTGAACCGACGACAGGGAGCTGAACCATCGACAGGGAGCTGAACCATCGACAGGGAGCTGAACCGACAGGGAGCTGAACCGTCGACAGGGAGCTGAACCGTCGACAGGGAGCTGAACCGTCGACAGGGAGCTGAACCGTCGACAGGGAGCTGAACCGTCGACAGGGAGCTGAACCGTCGACAGGGAGCTGAACCATCGACAGGGACATCGACAGGGAGCTGAACCGACAGGGAGCTGAACCGTCGACAGGGACATCGACAGGGAGCTGAACCGACAGGGAGCTGAACCGTCGACAGGGAGCTGAACCGTCGACAGGGAGCTGAACCGTCGACAGGGACATCGACAGGGAGCTGAACCGTCGACAGGGAGCTGAACTGTCGACAGGGAGCTGAACCGACAGGGAGCTGAACCGTCCACAGGGAGCTGAACCGACAGGGAGCTGAACCGTCGACAGGGAGCTGAACCGTCGACAGGGAGCTGAACCATCGACAGGGAGCTGAACCGACAGGGAGCTGAACCGTCGACAGGGAGCTGAACCATCGACAGGGAGCTGAACCGACGACAGGGAGCTGAACCATCGACAGGGAGCTGAACCGACGACAGGGAGCTGAACCATCGACAGGGAGCTGAACCGTCGACAGGGAGCTGAACCATCGACAGGGAGCTGAACCATCGACAGGGAGCTGAACCGACAGGGAGCTGAACCGTCGACAGGGAGCTGAACCGTCGACAGGGAGCTGAACCATCGACAGGGAGCTGAACCGACAGGGAGCTGAACCGTCGACAGGGAGCTGAACCATCGACAGGGAGCTGAACCGACGACAGGGAGCTGAACCATCGACAGGGAGCTGAACCGTCGACAGGGAGCTGAACCGTCGACAGGGAGCTGAACCATCGACAGGGAGCTGAACCATCGGCAGGGAGCTGAACCATCGACAGGGAGCTGAACCGACAGGGAGCTGAACCATCGACAGGGAGCTGAACCGTCGACAGGGAGCTGAACCATCGACAGGGAGCTGAACCATCGACAGGGAGCTGAACCGACAGGGAGCTGAACCGTCGACAGGGAGCTGAACCGTCGACAGGGAGCTGAACCGTCGACAGGGAGCTGAACCGTCGACAGGGAGCTGAACCGTCGACAGGGAGCTGAACCGTCGACAGGGAGCTGAACCGTCGACAGGGAGCTGAACCGTCGACAGGGAGCTGAACCGTCGACAGGGAGCTGAACCATCGACAGGGAGCTGAACCATCGACAGGGAGCTGAACCATCGACAGGGAGCTGAACCATCGACAGGGAGCTGAACCATCGACAGGGAGCTGAACCATCGACAGGGGGCTGAACCATCGACAGGGGGCTGAACCATCGACAGGGAGCTGAACCGACAGGCGGCTGAACCGACAGGGGGCTGAACCATCGACAGGGAGCTGAACCGACAGGGGGCTGAACCGACAGGGGGCTGAACCATCGACAGGGAGCTGAACCGACAGGGGGCTGAACCGACAGGGGGCTGAACCGATAGGGAGCTGAACCGACAGGGGGCTGAACCGACAGGGAGCTGAACCATCGACAGGGAGCTGAACCGACAGGGGGCTGAACCGACAGGGGGCTGAACCGACGACAGGGAGCTGAACCGACATGGAGCTGAACCGACAGGGGGCTGAACCGACAGGGAGCTGAACCGACAGGGAGCTGAACCGACAGGGGGCTGAACCGACAGGGGGCCGAACCGACAGGGGGCTGAACCGACGACAGGGAGCTGAACCGACGACAGGGAGCTGAACCGTCGACAGGGAGCTGAACCGTCGACAGGGGGCTGAACCATCGACAGGGAGCTGAACCGACAGGGGGCTGAACCATCGACAGGGAGCTGAACCGTCGACAGGGAGCTGAACCGACAGGGGGCTGAACCGACGACAGGGGGCTGAACCGACGACAGGGGGCTGAACCATCGACAGGGAGCTGAACCATCGACAGGGAGCTGAACCATCGACAGGGAGCTGAACCATCGACAGGGAGATGAACCATGCTAGTCATCCTCGCAGGCAAAGAAGTGTGTATTTGTCTCTGTGTGTGTGTGTGCGTGCATAGGTGTGTGTGTGTACTAGTGATTAATATTTTAAATCTTCTTCCCATTGACCTACTTCTCCTTCAGGCTGCTGCTCTCCCCCGTCCACTTCAGGAATACACAATTACACATCGCATGGAAACATCTCAGGGGAATCTCCTTATTACTACCACTACTACTACTACTACTACTACTACTACTATTAATACTACTACTACTACTACTACTAGTATTAATAATACCACTGCTACTAATATTATTAATACTACTACTACTAATATTATTAATACTACTACTACTAATATTATTAATAATACTACTACTACTACCAATATTATTAATACTACTACTAATATTATTAATACTACTATGACTACTACTACTAATAGTATTAATACTACTTCTACTACTACCACTGCTAATAGTATTGCTACTACTATGACTACTACTACTAATAGTATTAATACTACCACTACTACTATTAATACTACTACTACTACTACTAATAGTATTGATACTACTATGACTACTACTACTAATAGTATTAATACTACCACTACTACTATTAATACTACTACTACTACTACTAATAGTATTAATACTACTACTACTACCACTACTAATATTACTGATACTACTACTACTAATATTATTACTTCACCTACTATTACTGCTACTGCTACTATTATTACTGCAACTACTACTACTACTAATATTACTAACAATACTACTACTACTACTACTACTAATATTACTAATACTACTACTATTAATTATACTATTATTATTACTAATACTACTACTACCACTACTACTACCATTACTATTAATACTATTCCACTACTACCACTATTACAGCAACTACTACTACTACCACTACTACTACCACTACTACCTCCATTACTACTAATACTACTGCCATTACCATTACTACTACTACAATTACTACTATTACAACTGCTGCTACAATTACTTCTACTTCTACTACTATTATCAATACTATTATTATTACTACTATTATTCCTACTACTAAAACCACCACTACTACTACTACTGCAGAAGGCAGTAACCCTGAAGGCGGTAACCCAGAAGGCGGTAACTCAGAAGGCGGTAACCCTGAAGGCGGTAACTCAGAAGGCGGTAACCCAGAAGGCGGTAACCCAGAAGGCGGTAACCCAGAAGGCGGTAACTCAGAAGGCGGTAACCCAGAAGGCGGTAACTCAGAAGGCGGTAACCCAGAAGGCGGTAACTCAGAAGGCGGTAACCCAGAAGGCGGTAGCTCAGAAGGTGGTAACTCAGAAGGCGGTAACCCTGAAGGCGGTAACCCTGAAGGCGGTAACCCTGAAGGCGGTAACTCAGAAGGCGGTAACTCAGAAGGCGGTAACCCTGAAGGCGGTAACCCTGAAGGCGGTAACCCTGAAGGCGGTAACCCTGAAGGCGGTAACCCTGAAGGCGGTAACCCTGAAGGCGGTAACCCTAAAGGCGGTAACTCAGAAGGCGGTAAACCAGAAGGCGGTAACTCAGAAGGCGGTAACCCTGAAGGCGGTAACCCTGAAGGCGGTAACCCAGAGAGCGGTAACCCAGAAGGCGGTAACCCTGAAGGCGGTAACCCTGAAGGCGGTAACCCTGAAGGCGGTAACCCAGAAGGCGGTAACTCAGAAGGCGGTAAACCAGAAGTAATGGTAGTAGTAGAAGGTGGTAACCCAGAAAGAGGAGAGGAGAGGGGTATAAACCATGCTCATTACTTCACCAGCTCTTAACCCTGCCCTCTCCTTGGATGTAATGCCAAAACATTTGGTTACCCTGGTAACAGAGCAGAGTCCAATCGGAAGCGAGTTTTCTGGAGTGGGTGGGAAAATAGTAAATAGAGATGACCTCTTACGTCATGAAGACAAATCCTCCGTTCTAATATCGCTTAGTAACACTATCACCAAGGTATTGTAATTATTTAAATTAATTAGTCATGAAACAATAGACTTTAACATTGAAAATGTGAGAATGGGTTGTTGATATTTGTACTGTGACGTTGTAATACCCCTGTAACACACACAAAACAGAGAGACAGATTAAAAACTGCCACATACATTGAGAGAAACAACGCTCATTTTGATGGAGTGAAAATAGATAGGCCTATTTTTTTTGTGAAGACACAAAGCAACTAATCTGAAAACGATGATCTTGGTGAATTCAGTAAGCTGGCTGCATCCGGCCCAGTGGCCAAAACTGATTCATATGACGTCTTTTCAACCCGTTTTGCCATTGAAAAAGTATTTTCAACCCTTTTTGCTGACTGGGAGGGAAAGTAGATTTCATGTGAAGTCGCCACAGTAAACATGTTTTTATTTAGTTTCTACGCCATCTAGTGGCAGCTGGAGAATATTACAAGTAAGTGGATATGAAAAAACTCAACGCTGCATTTATTTAAATAATAAAAGCTTGACCCAGACTTCTAAGTTATTACGCTCAGAAAACAACTTTACAAAACAACAACACAAATGTACAAGTGGTAGATAATTGTTTCAGTGCTACCCTGAAATGTACTGGTGTGTTGACTACTGGATCTAGGTAGTACAACAGAAAACGCAGTACTTCTCTCGTACGTCTCCCTCCGATGCTTCAGGTAGTTGTTACAACAGAAAACGCAGTACTTCTCTCGTACGTCTCCCTCCGATGCTTCAGGTAGTTGTTACAACAGAAAACGCAGTACTTCTCTCGTACGTCTCCCTCCGATGCTTCAGGTAGTTGTTACAACAGATAACACAGTACTTCTCTCGTACGTCTCCCTCCGATGCTTCAGGTAGTTGTTACAACAGAAAACGCAGTACTTCTCTCGTACGTCTCCCTCCGATGCTTCAGGTAGTTGTTACAACAGATAACACAGTACTTCTCTCGTACGTCTCCCTCCGATGCTTCAGGTAGTTGTTACAACAGATAACACAGTACTTCTCTCGTACGTCTCCCTCCGATGCTTCAGGTAGTTGTTACAACAGATAACACAGTACTTCTCTCGTACGTCTCCCTCCGATGCTTCAGGTAGTTGTTACAACAGATAACGCAGTACTTCTCTCGTACGTCTCCCTCCGATGCTTCAAACTGTTTGTGTTCTGAAGTTGTTCATTGTCAACGGAACATCGGCAGGTTTGGGATACCGCACTAGGTGCGTTCTGTGTATCGCGTGCGTTCAATATTTTGAATGCACGCGATATCCGGAAGCAAACTCTCTAGAGTCCTACTCCAGAGACTGGGTGGGTCGACCCCCGGGGGATGGTGGCCGGCGCCCAGAAGCGGGTGCGGGGCAACCACCGGGGGATGGCCAGTGCCACCAGGGGCCACCATTACTTCCAGCCAGTTCCCTTCCCCAGGGATATGGGGGAGAGGGCCAGAGAGGGCTGAGGCTGACCCAGGGAGGGGGGCCCGACCCCCCGCTCGCAGCAACCAGGGGGAGTAAATACACCCAGCCAGCTCCCTAACCCAGCTTTAAGCTTCAGCCTCCTCACAACAGAGGCCCAGCCAGCTCCCTACCCCAGCTTTAAGCTTCAGCCTCCCCTCCTCACAACAGAGGCCCAGCCAGCTCCTTACCCCAGCTTTAAGCTTCAGCCTCCCCTCCTCACAACAGAGGCCCAGCCAGCTCCCTACCCCAGCTTTAAGCCTCAGCCTCCCCTCCTCACAACAGAGGCCAAGCCAGCTCCCTACCCCAGCTTTAAGCTTCAGCCTCCCCTCCTCACAACAGAGGCCCAGCCAGCTCCCTACCCCAGCTTTAAGCTTCAGCCTCCCCTCCTCACCACAGAGGCCCAGCCAGCTCCCTACCCCAGCTTTAAGCTTCAGCCTCCCCTCCTCACAACAGAGGCCCAGCCAGCTCCCTACCCCAGCTTTAAGCCTCAGCCTCCCCTCCTCACAACAGAGGCCCAGCCAGCTCCCTACCCCAGCTTTAAGCCTCAGCCTCCCCTCCTCAAAACAGAGGCCCAGCCAGCTCCCTACCCCAGCTTTAAGCCTCAGCCTCCCCTCCTCACAACAGAGGCCCAGCCAGCTCCCTACCCCAGCTTTAAGTCTCAGCCTCCCCTCCTCACAACCAAGGCCCAGCCAGCTCCCTACCCCAGCTTTAAGCCTCAGCCTCCCCTCCTCACAACAGAGGCCCAGCCAGCTCCCTACCCCAGCTTTAAGCCTCAGCCTCCCCTCCTCACAACAGAGGCCCAGCCAGCTCCCTACCCCAGCTTTAAGCCTCAGCCTCCCCTCCTCACAACAGAGGCCCAGCCAGCTCCCTACCCCAGCTTTAAGCCTCAGCCTCCCCTCCTCACAACAGAGGCCCAGCCAGCTCCCTACCCCAGCTTTAAGCTTCAGCCTCCCCTCCTCACAACAGAGGCCCAGCCAGCTCCCTACCCCAGCTTTAAGCCTCAGCCTCCCCTCCTCACAACAGAGGCCCAGCCAGCTCCCTACCCCACCTGTAAGCCTCAGCCTCAGACTAGTAGCACTGACTAGTAGCACTACACTGACTAGTAGCACTACACTGACTAGTAACACTACACTGACTAGTAGCACTGACTAGTAGCTCTACACTGACTAGTAGCACTACACTGACAAGTAGCACTGACTAGTAGCTCTACACTGACTAGTAGCACTACACTGACTACTAGCACTACACTGACTAGTAGCACTACACTGACAATTAGCACTGACTAGTATCACTACACTGACTAGTAGCACTACACTGACTCGTAGCACTACACTGATTAGTAGCACTGACTAGTAGCACTGACTAGTATCACTACACTGACTAGTAGCACTACACTGACTAGTAGCACTGACTAGTATCACTACACTGACTAGTAGCACTACACTGACTAGTAGCACTGACTAGTAGCACTGCACTGACTAGTAGCACTGACTAGTATCACTACACTGACTAGTAGCACTACACTGACTAGTAGCACTGACTAGTAGCACTGACTAGTAGCACTGACTAGTAGCACTACACTGACTAGTAGCACTGACTAGTAGCTCTACACTGACTAGTAGTACTACACTGACTAGTAGCACTGACTAGTAGCTCTACACTGACTAGTAGCACTACACTGACTACTAGCACTACACTGACTAGTAGCTCTACACTGACTAGTAGCACTGACAATTAGCACTGACTAGTAGCTCTACACTGACTAGTATCACTACACTGACTAGTAGCACTACACTGACAATTAGCACTGACTAGTATCACTACACTGACTAGTAGCACTA
The DNA here is from genome assembly GCF_029448725.1 of Salvelinus fontinalis. Classification (NCBI taxonomy): domain Eukaryota; kingdom Metazoa; phylum Chordata; class Actinopteri; order Salmoniformes; family Salmonidae; genus Salvelinus; species Salvelinus fontinalis. Next base: position 41,818,156 of record NC_074684.1, on the reverse strand, counting down.
CACTGACTAGTAGCACTACACTGACTAGTAGCACTGACTAGTAGCACTGACTAGTAGCACTGACTAGTATCACTACACTGACTAGTAGCACTACACTGACTAGTAGCACTGACTAGTATCACTACACTGACTAGTAGCACTACACTGACTAGTAGCACTACACTGACTAGTAGCACTGACTAGTAGCACTGCACTGACTAGTAGCACTGACTAGTATCACTACACTGACTATTAGCACTACACTGACTAGTAGCACTGACTAGTAGCACTACACTGACTAGTAGCACTGACTAGTAGCACTGACTAGCAGCACTGCACTGACTAGTAGCACTGACTAGTATCACTACACTGACTAGTAGCACTACACTGACTAGTAGCATTATACTGACTAGTAGCACTGACTACTAGCACTACACTGACTAGTAGCACTACACTGACTAGTAGCACTACACTGACTAGTAGCACTGACTAGTAGCACTGCATTGACTAGTAGCACTGACTAGTATCACTACACTGACTAGTAGTACTGACTAGTAGCACTGCACTGACTAGTAGCACCTTCTAGTAGCACTACACGGACTAGTAGCACTACACTGACTAGTAGCACTGACTAGTAGCACTGACTAGTAGCACTACACTGACTAGTAGTACTGACTAGTAGCACTGCACTGACTAGTAGCACTGACTAGTAACACTACACTGACTAGTAGCACTGACTAGTATCACTACACTGACTAGTATCACTACACTGACTAGTAATACTGACTAGTATCACTACACTGACTAGTAGCACTGACTAGTAGCACTACACTGACTAGTATCACTACACTGACTAGTAGCACTACACTGACTTGTAGCACTGACTAGTATCACTACACTGACTAGTAGCTCTACACTGACTAGTAGCACTGACTAGTAGCTCTACACTGACTATTAGCTCTACACTGACTACTAGCACTACACTGACTAGTAGCACTACACTGACTAGTAACACTACACTGACTAGTATCACTACACTGACTAGTAGCACTACACTGACTAGTAGCACTGACTATTATCACTACACTGACTAGTAGCTCTACACTGACTAGTACCACTGACTAGTATCACTACACTGACTAGTAGTACTACACTGACTAGTAGCACTACACTGACTAGTAGCACTACACTGACTAGTAACACTACACTGACTAGTAGCTCTACACTGCCTAGTAGCACTGACTAGTAGCTCTACACTGACTAGTAGCACTGACAAATAGCACTACACTGATTAGTAGCACTACACTGACTAGTAGCACTATACTGACTAGTAGCACTATACTGACTAGTAGCACTGACTAGTATCACTGACTAGTAGCACTACACTGACTAGTAGCACTGACTAGTGCACTACACTGACTAGTAGCACTGACTAGTAGCACTACACTGGCTAGTAGCACTGACTAGTAGCACTACACTGGCTAGTAACACTGACTAGTAGCACTACACTGACTAGTATCACGACACTGACTCACTGTGATGACAAACTAGTTTATTTCTGGAGCTCTATGCCACGATTACAGTTGATCTTTTGTAGATTCTATTGTCTGAATATCAATAATTTTTCCTCTGGAGTAATAAGCTTTGTCCATCTGAACCCCCCCCCCCAAATGCTCGTCCAGCCTTTGTTTTGAATGGTGATTTCCTCCTCATTGTAATGACACTAAACTTCCAATAGATGGGGGTGTTTGAACTAAAGTTTCTACTTTTCCAAAACCCCAATCTGTTTGATCATTAGATGAATATATCAACAAGACACAAAGGCTGGATGAAAATATTGTTTTTGCAAAGGAATTCAACTGTTGAGGAGGCTGCAGTGGAGGAAGAACCAGGGTTATTCCACAGAACATTTATTCCGGAACAGAGTAATACATCAAGTCAAGCTTGACTTATATAGCATAGTTTCAGACATGAATGCAACACGATGCGCTTCACAGGGGAAAAAACGATGAAAATAAAAAAAGAAATATTTACTACACAAGAAACATAAGACGAAAAAAAAAGGAATAACAATGTAAAACTGAAAGACTAATAAAGCACTCTAATAAAAAGCAAAGCCTAGAAGGTGTGTTTTAAGATCTGTTTTAAATGTCCACAGTTTCAGCCCCCCTCAGGGTCTCTAGCAGCTATTCCAGAGGCTGGGGGCATAGTAACTAAAGGCTGGGGGCATAGTAACTAAAGGCTGGCGGCATAGTAACTAAAGGCTGGGGGCATAGTAACTAAAGGCTGGGGGCATAGTAACTAAAGGCCGGGGGGCATAGTAACTAAAGGCCGGGGGCATAGTAACTAAAGGCTGGGGGCATAGTAACTAAAGGCTGGGGGCATAGTAACTAACGGCTGGGGGCATAGTAACTAAAGGCTGGGGGGCATAGTAACTAAAGGCCGGGGGCAGAGTAAGTAAAGGCTGGGGGCATAGTAACTAAAGGCTGGGGGCATAGTAACTAAAGGCTGGAGGCATAGTAACTACAGGCTGGGGGCATAGTAACTAAAGGCTGGGGGCATAGTAACTAAAGGCTGGGGGCATAGTAACTAAAGGCTGGGGGCATAGTAACTAAAGGCTGGGGGCATAGTAACTAAAGGCTGGGGGCATAGTAACTAAAGGCTGGGGGCATAGTAACTAAAGGCTGGGGGGCATAGTAACTAAAGGCCGGGGGCAGAGTAACTAAAGGCTGGGGGCATAGTAACTAAAGGCTGGGGGCATAGTAACTAAAGGCTGGGGGCATAGTAACTAAAGGCTGGAGGCATAGTAACTACAGGCTGGGGGCATAGTAACTAAAGGCTGGGGGCATAGTAACTAAAGGCTGGGGGCATAGTAACTAAAGGCCGGGGGCATAGTAACTAAAGGCCGGGGGCATAGTAACTAAAGGCCGGGGGCATAGTAACTAAAGGCCGGGGGCATAGTAACTAAAGGCCGGGGGCATAGTAAATAAAGGCTGGGGGCATAGTAACTAAAGGCCGGAGGCATAGTAACTACAGGCCGGGGGCATAGTAACTACAGGCCGGGGGCATAGTAACTACAGGCCGGGGGCATAGTAACTACAGGCCGGGGGCATAGTAACTAAAGGCCGGGGGCATAGTAACTAAAGGCCGGGGGCATAGTAACTAAAGGCCGGGGGCATAGTAACTAAAGGCCGGGGGCATAGTAACTAAAGGCCGGGGGCATAGTAACTAAAGGCCGGGGGCATAGTAACTAAAGGCCGGGGGCATAGTAACTAAAGGCCGGGGGCATAGTAACTAAAGGCCGGGGGCATAGTAACTAAAGGCCGGGGGCATAGTAACTAAAGGCTGGGGGCATAGTAACTAAAGGCTGGGGGCATAGTAACTAAAGGCTGGGGCATAGTAACTAAAGGCCGGGGGCATAGTAACTAAAGGCCGGGGGCATAGTAACTAAAGGCCGGGGGCATAGTAACTAAAGGCCGGGGGCATAGTAACTAAAGGCCGGGGGCATAGTAACTAAAGGCCGGGGGCATAGTAACTAAAGGCCGGGGGCATAGTAACTAAAGGCCGGGGGCATAGTAACTAAAGGGCGGGGGCATAGTAACTAAAGGCTGGGGGCATAGTAACTAAAGGCTGGGGGCATAGTAACTAAAGGCTGGGGGCATAGTAACTAAAGGCTGGGGGCATAGTAACTAAAGGCTGGGGGCATAGTAACTAATGGCTGGGGGCATAGTAACTAAAGGCTGGGGGCATAGTAACTAAAGGCTGGGGGCATAGTAACTAAAGGCTGGGGGCATAGTAACTAAAGGCTGGGGGCAGAGTAACTAAAGGCTGGGGGCATAGTAACTAAAGGCTGGCGGCATAGTAACTAAAGGATGGGGGCATAGTAACTAAAGGCTGGGGGCATAGTAACTAAAGGCCGGGGGCATAGTAACTAAAGACCGGGGGCATAGTAACTAAAGGCCGGGGGCATAGTAACTAAAGGCTGGGGGGCATAGTAACTAAAGGCTGGGGGGCATAGTAACTAAAGGCTGGGGGCATAGTAACTAAAGGCTGGGGGCATAGTAACTAAAGGCTGGGGGCATAGTAACTAAAGGCTGGGGGCATAGTAACTAAAGGCTGGGGGCATAGTAACTAAAGGCTGGGGGCATAGTAACTAAAGGCTGGGGGCATAGTAACTAAAGGCTGGGGGCATAGTAACTAAAGGCCGGGGGCATAGTAACTAAAGGCCGGGGGCATAGTAACTAAAGGCCGGGGGCATAGTAACTAAAGGCCGGGGGCATAGTAACTAAAGGCCGGGGGCATAGTAACTAAAGGCCGGGGGCATAGTAACTAAAGGCTGGGGGGCATAGTAACTAAAGGCCGGGGGCATAGTAACTAAAGGCCGGGGGCATAGTAACTAAAGGCCGGGGGCATAGTAACTAAAGGCCGGGGGCATAGTAACTAAAGGCCGGGGGCATAGTAACTAAAGGCCGGGGGCATAGTAACTAAAGGCCGGGGGCATAGTAACTAAAGGCCGGGGGCATAGTAACTAAAGGCCGGGGGCATAGTAACTAAAGGCCGGGGGCATAGTAACTAAAGGCCGGGGGCATAGTAACTAAAGGCCGGGGGCATAGTAACTAAAGGCCGGGGGCATAGTAACTAAAGGCCGGGGGCATAGTAACTAAAGGCCGGGGGCATAGTAACTAAAGGCTAGGGGCATAGTAACTAAAGGCTAGGGGCATAGTAACTAAAGGCTAGGGGCATAGTAACTAAAGGCTGGGGGCATAGTAACTAAAGGCTGGGGGCATAGTAACTAAAGGCTGGGGGCATAGTAACTAAAGGCTGGGGGCATAGTAACTAAAGGCTGGGGGCATAGTAACTAAAGGCCGGGGGCATAGTAACTAAAGGCCGGGGGCATAGTAACTAAAGGCCGGGGGCATAGTAACTAAAGGCCGGGGGCATAGTAACTAAAGGCCGGGGGCATAGTAACTAAAGGCCGGGGGCATAGTAACTAAAGGCCGGGGGCATAGTAACTAAAGGCTGGGGGGCATAGTAACTAAAGGCTGGGGGCATAGTAACTAAAGGCCGGGGGCATAGTAACTAAAGGCCGGGGGCATAGTAACTAAAGGCTGGGGGCATAGTAACTAAAGGCTGGGGGCATAGTAACTAAAGGCTGGGGGCATAGTAACTAAAGGCTGGGGGCATAGTAACTAAAGGCTGGGGGCATAGTAACTAAAAGCCGGGGGCATAGTAACTAAACTAAAGTGAAATGAAAAAAACGTGGTGTGTGTATATGTATTCACCCCCTTTGCTACGAAGCCCCTAAATCAGATCTGCTGCACCCAATTACCTTCAGAAGTCACATAATTACAGTGATCCCTCGCCACCTCGCGGTTCACTTATCGCGGATTCGCTATTTCGCGGATTTTCATAATGCATTTTTTATTTTTTTTTGGTGCATTGTGCTCTGCATTCTGATTCGCTAAAAACTCACTCCCGCTTCTTGTATCAAAACATGCTACGAATTGTGCTATCATTTTGTCGTCTCGTGCAGTTATGTGTACGTACATAAAACAGCTTGGCAAATTTACATTAAGTTGGCCAAATTATCTTGTAATTTCGAACATCTCCTAAACCCATAATGTCGACGAAACGCTCTGAAGAGCAGTGAAACGGCCTACACGTGAGTCACTGTATTTGTATACATGTAATAGTTGCTAATTGTAAAAAAAAAAAAAGTTTTCTATTTCGCGGATTTCACTTATCGCGGGTCATTTTCGGAACGTAACCCCCGCGATAAACGAGGGATTACTGTAGTTCAATAAAGTCCACCTGCGTGCAATCTAAGTGTCACATGATCTGTCACATGATCTCAGTATATATACACACCTTATTCTGAAGGGCCCCAGAGTCTGCAACACCACTAAGCAAGGGGCACCACCAAGCAAGCGGCACAATGAAGACCAAGGAGCTCTTCAAACATGTCAGGGATAAATATTAAATAAATATAAATCTAATATTTTGCATCTTCAAAGTGGTAGGCAAATCAAATGATACAACCCCCCCCCAAAAAAATTAAATTAAATTCAAGGTTATAAAGCAACAAAATACAAAAAATGCTAAAGGGGTGAATAATTTCGCAAACCACTGTAGAGGAGCTAGAATAGAAAAGGAGGAAAGAGAGAAAAGGAAAGGAGGAAAGGAAGATAGAAAGGGAGCTAGGAAATGTAAAAGAGCTCGTGCGTATCGAGGACTACTTCAGCAGGAGGTAGCTATCACTCACAGCCTGGTTGTAATCTTCGAGTCCTTGAACATTTGGTTGTTTACATACAATTTATCAACCACTAGCCGAAGATTCTGCTTCTCTGCTCGGAGCCTTTTGAAAGTGGTGTACAGGGCGCGTCGTCTCTCCATTGTTTCATGAGGAAATGGATTATTAATAGAGAACGGGTTGTTCCTCAGTTCTCTACCCTGTTGTAACAAGGCAATCTTTATTCTGTAGTGTGTTAGCATAGCTACGATTGGACGGGGGCCTTCTCTCCCTTCTGCCACCGAAACGGTGAGCCCTTTGAAAATCCATTGTATCCACCTGTTCGTCCGTCATCGTGAGATTACGTTTCATGAAGACCTTGACTTTTTCCTCCGTTGTCTGATACTTTTTATCCTCCCTTTATTCACTTTATAACAATATTATTCTTCATACTTCTGCACTTTAGATCAAATAATTCTGCTTTCATTGTTTTTAATATCGTACCGTAGCCTCTCTCTCTGTAGTTTCTTTTAGGGAGTCTACAGTAGTTTTCAAGATCTTATTTTCCGCTCGTATTTCTTCCATCGTTTTATTACTGTAATCTATTCCCATTTTTTAAGGCCTCAACCTCCCCCAGTAGCCAAGCTTTTTAACTGCTCGCTCATGCTTTTAAGCAATGCTGTATCTCCTGGAGACATAGTTATAAAACATCCCCCTCTCTATCGTTAAATTTTAGACAGCGGCTTCCCTTCAGTTTCGCTGTCAGAGCTCCAGGAAAGGTCTTCTCTTCGATGTATCTGATTATTTTTTTCTCTCGAGCATATCAAAATGCTGATCAATATATAGTTCAATGTTCTTTAATAATATCCAGAATGTTGGTTTCACAATTTCGGTTAATACTCAATTTGATGATGAATTAATGGGACAAGCTGCCACCTACCACGTCATCATTTCACCCCGGTTACATTTCACCTCAGTTACATTTCACCCCAGTTACATTTCACCTCGGTTACATTTCACCCCAGTTACATTTCACCTCGGTTACATTTCACCCCAGTTACATTTCACCTCAGTTACATTTCACCTCAGTTACATATCACCCCAGTTACATTTCACCCCAGTTACATTTCACCTCAGTTACATTTCACCCCAGTTACATTTCACCCCAGTTACATTTCACCCCGGTTACATTTCACCTCAGTTACATTTCACCTCAGTTACATTTCACCCCAGTTACATTTCACCCCAGTTACATTTCACCCCAGTTACATTTCACCACAGTTACATTATCACCCCACTTTGACCTCATACTCAGAGATCACAGCACCAATATAACTGAGTTCTGGGTTCTAAATCAGGCCTACTGCATAATAACGACAGCAAGCTGCAGGATCCACGTGATGACCAACCTGAGACCTGAAGACCTGTTAGTTTGACTGATGGGGTCCTAACCCAGGTCTCCTGTGTGCCAGACACAGCGTGTTACACTTCACCTTTGACCTCCTCCTTGAAGAGACTCATTCAAGTCACATGACCAATGCCTAGGCTTTAGCTCAACAGGCTAAGACCGTCGTTAGAACCCAGCCGGTCACATGTTAACCTTATAATGACTACCCTGGCCGGAGACTCGAACACAAACACATGTCAAACTAACACGTCTAACACAAACACATGTCAAACTAACACGTCTAACACAAACACATGTCAAACTAACACGTCTAACACAAACTAATAAGGAAAGCCAAAAGGTTCAAATCGTCTTAACTGGAACATGTCTTAACACCTGTAATTATCATTTTTCACTTGCTTTTTTCAGGTGTCAAATGCCATTTTTACGCTCATTCATTACACCTGTCTACTACATCCAGCCAGTTCCCTTCCTCAGCGATATGGGGAAGACGACCAGAGAGGGCTGAGGCTGACCCAGGGAGGGACCCCCGCCATTACATTCAGCCAGCTCCCTGCACGGACTGGGGAAAACCGGGGGAGCCACTAAATCCAGACAGTTCCCTGTCCCATCTATAGAGAGAAATGGTAATGGCGTCTTTTTGTAGGCACTAACTCAGCCGTGGTTCGTTCGACAGCTTATTGGATAAGGAATGGCATTTTTGTAGTTGTTTTAGGATAATTGCCGAAATCAAATTATTTGGTAGCTAACAACACATTTTGTGATTTTTTTTTTATAAAGCATTTACATATTCAAAAAATATATATATATAAAGAGGCATTTTGTGCGTACGCTAAATGTACGCTAAATGTACGCTAAATGTCTGGTATCTTTTATTTCAGCTCATGAAACATGACCAACACTTGACACGATGTCACGCCCTGGCCTTATTATTCTTTGTTTTCTTTATTATTTTAGTTAGGTCAGGGTGTGACATGGGGAATGTTTATGTTTTGTTGTTTTGGGTGTTTATTTGGTAAAGGGGTTAATGGGTGTAGTATATGGTTTTGTGTTGAGTGTAGATGTTTAGCATTGTCTATGGTGGTTAGTTATCTAGGAGAGTCTATGGTTACCTGAATGAGTTCCCAATTAGAGACAGCTGATTTCGGTTGTCTCTGATTGGGAGCCTTATTTAGGGTAGCCATAGGCTCTCATTGGTTGTGGGTAATTGTCTATGTAAGAACGTTAGTAGCCTGTATGTTTGTGCACAACGTTTGTAGCTTCACGGTCGTTTTGTTGTTTTGTTGTTTTGTTAAAGTGTTTTTGTGTCGTGTTCATCTTCGTGTTATAATAAAAGAAGATGGCTTATTTTCCAAAAGCTGCATTTTGGTCCGTTAATCCGCCACACGATCGTGACAGAATTACCCACCATAGGACCAAGCGGCATGACCAGCGGCAACAGGAGAAATACAAGGATTCATGGACATGGGAGGAAATTTTAGACCGGGAGGTACCAGGAGAATATAACCGCCCCAAAGCTGAGCTGGAGGCAGCGAAAGCAGAGAGGCGGCGATATGAGGAGCTAGCTCGGAGACAGGAAAAGGAACCTACAAAGGATCTGGGCTACACTACGTGGGAGGAGATCGACAGGTGGGCGATCAACCCAGGGAGAGTGCCGGAGCCCGCCTGGGATTCTCTGGCGCAGTGCGAGGAGGGATACCGGCGAATGGAGGCAGCACGACGAAGCGGTAGGAAGCCTGTGGGAAAACCCAAAAAATTTCTTTGGTGGGGGCTTAAAGGGAGAGTGGCGAAGTCAGGTAGGAAACCTGCGCCTACTCCCTGTAATTACCGTGGAGAGCGAGAGTACGGGCAGACACCGTGTTACGCAGTAGAGCGCACGGTGTCTCCTGTACGTGTGCATAGCCCGGTGCGGGTTATTCCACCTCCCCGCACTGGCAGGGCTAGATTGAGTATTGAGCCGGATGTCATGAAGCCGGCCCTACATATCTGGCCACCAGTGCGTCTCCTCGGGCCGGTTAACATGGCACCAGCCTTACGCATGGTGTCCCCGGTTCGCCTACATAGCCCGGTGCGGGTTATTCCACCTCCCCGCACTGGTCGGGCAACGGGGAGCATTCAACCAGGTAAGGTTGGTCAGGCTCAATGCTCAAGGGAGCCAATAGCCTGCACGGTCCGGTATTTCCGGCGCCACCTCCCCGCCCCAGTTCAGTGCCACCAGTGCCTACACCACGTAACAGGCTTCCAGTGTGTCTCCAGAGCCCTGTTCCTCCTCCACGCACTCGTCCTATGGTGCGTGTCTCCAGACCGGTATCACCAATTCCGGCACCACGCACTAAGCCTCTTGTGCGTCTCCAGAGTCCTGTGCATCCTGTTGCTGCTCCCCGCATTAGCCCTGAGATGCGTGTCCCCAGTCCGGTACCACCAGTTCCGGCCCCACGCACTAGGCCTAATGTGCGTCCCCAGGGTCCAGTATGCCCTGTTCCTGCTCCCCGCACTAGCCCTGAGATGCGTGTCCCCAGCCCGGTGCCACCAGTCCCGGCACCACGCACCAGGCCTACAGTGCGCCTCAGCCGGCAGGAGTCTGCCGTCTGCACTGCAATGACTGAACTGCCCGTCTGCCAAGCGCCATCTGAGCCATCCGTCTCCCCAGCGCCATCTGAGCCATCCGTCTCCCCAGCGCCATCTGAGCCATCCGTCTGCAATGAGCCTGCAAAGCCGCCCGTCTGCCATGAGCCTGCAAAGCCGCCCGTCTGCCATGAGCCCACTGAGCCGTCCGCCAGACAGGAGCCGCTAGAGCCGCCAGCCAGACAGGAGCCGCTAGAGCCGTCCGTCAGACAGGATCTGCCAGAGCCGCCAACCAGACAGGATCTGCCAGAGCCGCCAACCAGACAGGATCTGCCAGAGCCGCCAACCAGACAGGAGCAGCCAGATCAGTCAGCCAGCCATGAGCAGCCAGATCCGTCAGCTAGCCATGAGCAGCCAGATCCGTCAGCTAGCCATGTGCAGCCAGATCCGTCAGCTAGCCATGAGCAGCCAGATCCGTCAGCTAGCCATGAGCAGCCAGATCCGTCAGCCAGCCATGAGCAGCCAGATCCGTCAGCCAGCCATGAGCAGCCAGATCAGTCAGCCAGCCATGAGCAGCCAGATCAGTTAGCCAGCCATGAGCAGCCAGATCCGTGAGCCAGCCATGAGCAGCCAGATCTGTCAGCCAGCCATGGGCCGTCCCTCAGTCCGGAGCTGCAGTCCCTCAGTCCGGAGCTGCAGTCCCTCAGTCCGGAGCTGCCATTCCTCAGTCCGGAGCTGCCCCTTACCCTGGAGCTGCCCCTTACCCTGGTGCTGCCCCTTACCCTGGTGCTGCCCCTTACCCTGGTGCTGCCCCTTACCCTGGTGCTGCCCCTTACCCTGGTGCTGCCCCTTACCCTGGTGCTGCCCCTTACCCTGGTACTGCCCCTTATCCTGGTACTGCCCCTTATCCTGGTACTGTCCTTTAGTCCGGAACTGCCCCTTAATGCAATGGGGTTAATGTGGAGGGGGGTCGTTTGGAGAAAGCCTAGGAGGTGGTTAGGTACTGTGGTGACGAGGGGACTACGACCAGAGCCGGAGCCGCCACCGTGGAGGGGAGCCCACCCAGACCCTCCCCTAGACTGTGTATGGTGCGCCCGGAGTTCGCGCCTCAAGGGGGGGGTTATGTCACGCCCTGGCCTTATTATTCTTTGTTTTCTTTATTATTTTAGTTAGGTCAGGGTGTGACATGGGGAATGTTTATGTTTTGTTGTTTTGGGTGTTTATTTGGTAAAGGGGTTAATGGGTGTAGTATATGGTTTTGTGTTGAGTGTAGATGTTTAGCATTGTCTATGGTGGTTAGTTATCTAGGAGAGTCTATGGTTACCTGAATGAGTTCCCAATTAGAGACAGCTGATTTCGGTTGTCTCTGATTGGGAGCCTTATTTAGGGTAGCCATAGGCTCTCATTGGTTGTGGGTAATTGTCTATGTAAGAACGTTAGTAGCCTGTATGTTTGTGCACAACGTTTGTAGCTTCACGGTCGTTTTGTTGTTTTGTTGTTTTGTTAAAGTGTTTTTGTGTCGTGTTCATCTTCGTGTTATAATAAAAGAAGATGGCTTATTTTCCAAAAGCTGCATTTTGGTCCGTTAATCCGCCACACGATCGTGACACACGATGCATTTAGTTTTTTGTTCAGATTAAATACAAATAAGTTTCTTATAGAGGATTAGCATAATTTAAAACGACAGATCTTCCCATTCAAGTTTTTTGATAATTGATGTTAAAGGTAAAACAATGACATAACATTTATTTAAAATAAAAGAATAAAAACATTTTTCTGTATTATGAAATAGTTTGACAACCCTGTTTGTAAGCTTTCAAACGACATCAAACTCAACCGTGTATCGTCTCCAGTGACGGAGATGTGGATGTCTCATAGTATGATTTGTTATGCAAAATAGGTCCAATTTGAGCACTTTTATCTCCTGAATGTTTTGGCATTCAGGTACAAAAAGTCCCTTTTTGAGCAATTCTACAACGGGCAAATATGTATGGCAGGTTTTGTTCAAATCAAAAGGGGTGTGTCATAAAGTGATTGAATTCTAGTGTTCTTTACCCAGTGTTCCAAAAAATGATCAAGATGAGGAAAAGAGTCCCGGTACACCTGCTAGTTCCTCAAACCACTTCTATAGGTAATACGGTGCGATTTGGGAAACTACCATTACTGGAGGGGGGGATTGTGATCATGAACCTACATGAACCTAACATCAACCTAACATTAACCTAACATTAACCTAACATTAACCTAACATTAACCTACATTAACCTAACATTAACCTACATTAACCTAACATTAACCTAACATCAACCTAACATCAACCTAACATCAACCTAACATTAACCTAACATCAACCTAACATCAACCTAACAGGAACCTACATTAACCTAACAGGAACCTACATTAACCTACATCAACCTAACATGAACCTAACATCAACCTAACATCAACCTAACATTAACCTAACAGGAACCTACATTAACCTAACAGGAACCTACATTAACCTAACAGGAACCTACATTAACCTAACAGGAACCTAACATCAACCTAACATTAACCTAACAGGAACCTACATTAACGTAACAGGAACCTACATTAACCTACATTAACCTAACATGAACCTACATTAACCTACATTAACCTAACATGAACCTACATTAACCTAACAGGAACCTACATTAACCTAACAGGAACCTACATTAACCTAACAGGAACCTACATTAACCTAACAGGAACCTACATGAACCTACATTAACCTGCATCAACCTAACATGAACCTAACATCAACCTAACATGAACCTTTTCCTTTTGTCCGAGGAACAGGCTGTGGAAGCTTTATGGCTGACAAAAGTGTCCATAACCAGAGATAATTAAACTGCTCTGTGTTCTTCTTCTCTCGTCCTCTCTGCCTGGCTTGGTGTACATGGATCCTGTCTTGGTGTACATGGATCCTGTCTTGGTGTACATGGATCCTGTCTTGGTGTACATGGATCCTGTCTTGGTGTACATGGAACCTGTCTTGGTATACATGGATCCTGTCTTGGTGTACATGGATCCTGTCTTGGTGTACATAGATCCTGTCTTGGTGTACATAGATCCTGTCTTGGTGTACATGGATCCTGTCTTGGTGTACATGGATCCTGTCTTGGTGTACATAGAACCTGTCTTGGTGTACATGGATCCTGTCTTGGTGTACATAGATCCTGTCTTGGTGTACATAGATCCTGTCTTGGTGTACATGGATCCTGTCTTGGTGTACATGGATCCTGTCTTGGTGTACATGGATCCTGTCTTGGTGTACATAGAACCTGTCTTGGTGTACATGGATCCTGTCTTGGTGTACATAGATCCTGTCTTGGTGTACATAGATCCTGTCTTGGTGTACATGGATCCTGTCTTGGTGTACATAGAACCTGTCTTGGTGTACATAGATCCTGTCTTGGTGTACATAGATCCTGTCTTGGTGTACATGGATCCTGTCTTGGTGTACATGGATCCTGTCTTGGTGTACATGGATCCTGTCTTGGTGTACATGGATCCTGTCTTGGTGTACATGGATCCTGTCTTGGTGTACATGGAACCTGTCTTGGTATACATGGATCCTGTCTTGGTGTACATAGATCCTGTCTTGGTGTACATGGATCCTGTCTTGGTGTACATGGATCCTGTCTTGGTGTACATGGATCCTGTCTTGGTGTACATAGAACCTGTCTTGGTGTACATGGATCCTGTCTTGGTGTACATGGATCCTGTCTTGGTGTACATAGATCCTGTCTTGGTGTACATGGATCCTGTCTTGGTGTACATGGATCCTGTCTTGGTGTACATGGATCCTGTCTTGGTGTACATAGAACCTGTCTTGGTGTACATGGATCCTGTCTTGGTGTACATAGATCCTGTCTTGGTGTACATGGATCCTGTCTTGGTGTAAGTGGATCCTGTCTTGTGTACATGGATCCTGTCTTGGTGTACATGGATCCTGTCTTGGTGTACATGGATCCTGTCTTGGTGTACATAGATCCTGTCTTGGTGTACATGGATCCTGTCTTGGTGTACATGGATCCTGTCGTGGTGTACATGGATCCTGTCGTGGTGTACATGGATCCTGTCTTGGTGTACATGGATCCTGTCTTGGTGTACATGGATCCTGTCTTGGTGTACATGGATCCTGTCTTGTTGTACATAGATCCTGTCTTGGTGTACATGGATCCTGTCTTGGTGTACATGGATCCTGTCTTGGTGTACATGGATCCTGTCTTGGTGTACATGGATCCTGTCTTGGTGTACATGGATCCTGTCTTGGTGTACATGGATCCTGTCTTGGTGTACATGGATCCTGTCTTGGTGTACATGGATCCTGTCTTGGTGTACATGGATCCTGTCTTGTTGTACATGGATCCTGTCTTGGTGTACATGGATCCTGTCTTGGTGTACATGGATCCTGTCTTGGTGTACATGGATCCTGTCTTGGTGTACATGGAATCTGTCTTGGTGTACATGGAATCTGTCTTGGTGTACATGCAATCTGTCTCACATGCATTCATTAAAAAAAACGTACAATGTCAGCTGCTAATTTTCAGATTTACACGACATAAACACTCAGCCATTCTCACTGGACAATCAAGCACCTGTTGCTGCCAAATGTATCCTCACTAACACAGATTTGTGTCATTTGAGCATTCCAGATTCAGGACCAGCTTTATCAGGAGGATCCATCTGGAAACACTGACAATGGGGTCATTGTTCTTGACATCCCATGGCCCCCTGTCTACTGAGAACCTTGCTGTGCTGCAACGTCAAGTGAACCCTACCACTGACTTCTCATCATTTTGGTCAGGACATATACATGCTCTTTGATTAGTTATGAGTCTCCAGTCTTTTTAGGTGCAGTCCTACCACACTCTGTGGGATATTGTTTTAGCCCCAGTGCCACTCTTGGTAATGACAAACATTTGTATTTTTTGGGAGGAGGGTGAAAGGATAGCAGGCCCAGCCTGTCAAAGTGAGAGATTAGGCTATTCTGGATAGAGCAGGTACTTTTGTGGTAATCTATTTCTTGTGAGGTTTTCTGTCCTCAGATAAAGAGAGCTGTGAAAGCCTGTCTGCAGATGAAGAGGTCCCAATGAAGAGCAGTGGTTCTCAGTCCTGGTCCTGGGGACTCAAAGAGGGGCACATCTTTGTTTTTGCCTCAGCACTGCACTGCTGATTCAAATGATCAACTCATCCTCAAGATTCAAGTGGTATTTATGTATTCATTTGTGATGCCGTCCTTGATATGATCCTGTTATTGTCACATGCTACACATGAACATTTGTTTGCCCATGCATCTATCAATCCAATGTTATCATGATTTGTTATAAGGGATATATTACTTATGTTACACAGGAAGTATTATTAAAGAGATACTTTACATTGAAATACTGTGTAGTAGTAGTAGTAGTAGTAGTCCCAGAGTTAATGATCCCAGGTCAGTTTATATTATACAGGAAGTATTATGAAAGAGATACTTTACATTGAAAAACAGACAGAGATGTTGTAGTCCCAGAGATAACTAAAAAATACATGTTGTATAGGAAATGATAGATACACTAGTTCTTAATGCAATCGCCGTGTTAGAATTCTAAAAATAACTTCATTACCACATAAGGCTTACGTTATGGCGACCGAGTGCCCAAAACCTGGGCGCAAAACTAATAGTACACAGTTCGACAGATATATGAAATAACATCATAAAATGGGTCCTACTTTTGCTGATCTTCCATCATAATGTTGTACAAGGTGTCCTTTGTCAAGAACAATCGTTGTTTGGATTTAGAACGTCCTTTTTCCCTCTTGAATTAGCAAGCGCACTAGCCAAGTGGCGCGAAGCTCTCCTTTCTGAACAAAGGCACACATCGCAACACGCCTAACGTCCCGAATAAATTTCAAAAATCGAATAAAACTATATTGAAAAAACATACTTTACGATGATATTGTCACATGTATCAAATAAAATCAAAGCCGGAGATAGTAGTTGCCTATAACGAAAGCTTTTCAGAAGGCAATTCCAGGTCCAACCTCGCGCCTTCCTGAAAACAGGAAATGGGTGACACGTCATTCCAAGACGATTTATTCCAACTCAGACCAAGATAAACACTCCATTTCTTCTCTCACAGCCTCTTGACATCCAGGGGAAGGTGTATGACGTGCATGTATACTAGTACATATCATGCCCATTTATAGGCAGGACCTAGAAGAGAGCATCGATTTCAGATTTTTCACTTCCTGGTCAGGAAGTTTGTGCCAAATGACTTCTGTTTTACTCATAGATATAATTCAAACGGTTTTAGAAACTAGAGAGTGTTTTCTATCCAATAGTAATAATAATATGCATATTGTACGAGCAAGAATTGAGTACGAGGACGTTTGAAATGGGCACCTTTTATCTGGCTACTCAATACTACCCCTGCAGCCCAAACAGGTTAACAGCTTCTACCCCCAAGCCATAAGACTGCTGAACAATTAATCAAATGGCCACCGGACTATTTATATTGACCCCCAAGTGTTTTTTACACTGGTGCTACTTGCTTGTTATTTTCTATGCATAGTCACTTTACAAATGACCTCGACTAAACCTGTACCCCCACACATTGACTCGGTACCGGTACCCCCTGTATATAGCCTCATTACTAACCTATACCTCTACACACTGACTCGGTACCGGTACCCCCTGTATATAGCCTCATTACTAACCTGTACCCCTACACACTGACTCGGTACCGGTACCCCCTGTATATAGCCTCATTACTAACCTGTACCCCTACACACTGACTCGGTACCGGTACCCCCTGTATATAGCCTCATTACTAACCTGTACCCCCACACACTGACTTGGTACCGGTACCCCCTGTATATAGCCTCATTACTAACCTGTACCCCCACACATTGACTCAGTACCGGTACCCCCTGTATATAGCCTCATTGCTAACTGGTACCCCAGGAATATAGCCTCATTGCTAACCTGTACCCCCACACATTGACTTGGTACCGGTACCCCCTGTATATAGCCTCATTGCTAACCTGTACCCCCACACATTGTCTTGGTACCGGTACCCCCTGTATATAGCCTCATTGCTAACTGGTACCCCAGGAATATAGCCTCATTGCTAACCTGTACCCCCACACATTGACTCGGTACCGGTACCCCCTGTATATAGTCTCATTACTAACCTGTACCCCCTGTGTATAGCCTCATTACTAACCGGTTCCCCCTGTATATAGTCTCATTACTAACCTGTACCCCCTGTATATAGCCTCATTACTAACCGGTTCCCCCTGTATATAGCCTCATCACTAACCTGTACCCCCTGTATATAGCCTCATTACTAACCTGTTCCCCCTGTATATAGCCTCATTACTAACCTGTACCCCCTGTATATAGCCTCATTACTAACCTGTACCCCAACACACTGACTCGGTACCGGTACCCCCTGTATATAGCCTCATTACTAACCTGTACCCCAACACACTGACTCGGTACCGGTACCCCGCGTATATAGCCTCATTACTAACCTGTACCCCCACAAATTGATTCGGTACCGGTACCCCCTGTATATATACTCATTACTAACCTGTACCCCACACATTGACCCAGTACCGGTACCCCATGTATATAGCCTCCACATTGACCCAGTACCGGCACCCCCTGTATATAGCCTCCACATTGACCCAGTAACGGTACCCCCTGTATATAGCCTCATTACTAACCTGTACCCCCCCACATTGACTCGGTACAGGTACCCCCTCTATATAGCCTCATTACTAACCTGTACCCCCACACATTGACCCAGTACCGGTACCCCCTGAATATAGCCTCATTACTAACCTGTACCCTCCCACATTGACCATGTAGCTTGCTTCTGTCTATAATATTAGCTGGTCAGTATGTCTAATCTTTTGTAACGTGGCTTGTTTGAGAGACATCACATAGAACTGCAAAAGTGTTGCCAAGGCTCTCCACATTCTGATGGACAGAGTTTAGAAATCAGTGGAATGCCTGGTGGAAGCAGAGTAGAGCTAAGGAGATGGAGAGAATTCTACCGTTTGATTGCAAATGCAGCAGGGAGTCAAAAAGAGAACACAGATGGCTGTTGTATAAAACACCTGTCTCCGGATTACATCTTCAAACTAAAGGGCAACCATGTCCTCCGTGAAAGACAGGGAGAAGCGTCCATCCATGTATACGGGTAAGATAGTCTAGCTAGCTACATTTTCAAATATTATACATTTCTAATTTAGTCAGAAAGTCGTTTTCATTGCAAGTTAACCTGTTAGGGGTGCAGCCCGACACCGGTACACTTATGACAACATCCAGCTCAAAGTGCAGGGCGCGAAATTCAAAAGATATTTTTTTTTAAATATTTAACTTTCACACATTAATTAACAAGTCCAAAACACCAGATGAAAGGTGCACATCTTGTGAATCAAGCCAACATGTCCGATTTTTAAAATGTTTTACAGGGAAGACACAATATGTAAATCTATTAGCTAACCACGTTAGCAAAAGACAACACTATTCTTACTCCATCAGTTTATGACTCCATCAGTAGCTATCACAAATTCGGCCAAATAAAGATAAAAATAGCCACTAACCAAGAAACAACCTCATCAGATGACAATCTGATAACATATTTATTGTATAGCATATGTTTTTTTCAAAAAAATTGCATATTTCAGGTATAACTCATAGTTTACATTTCAGCTACAATCAGAAATTGCCCCGAAAGCAGCCATAATATTTACAGACACCAACGTCAAATACCTAATTACTCATCATAAAACATTTCTGAAAAATACATAGTGTACAGCAATTGAAAGACAGGCATCTTGTGATTCTAGACAATATTTCCAATTTATTAAATGTTTTACAGCGCAAACAAAATGTAGCGTGATATTAGCATAGCAGCAATAGCAAGAAAAACTTGGGCGCCCACGACCAGTCAACATGCACGACAGATATATGAAATAACATCATAAATTGGCTCTTACTTTTGCTGATCTTTCATCAGAATGTTGAACAAGGTGTCCTCTGTCCAGATGAGTCGTTGTTTGGATTCAGAATGACAAATTTCCCTCTTCACTTAGCATTGGCACTTGCCAAGTGACACGGATTACTCCAAAGTCAACAAAGTTAGAAAACGGAACACAGCAAAACTCCCGAAAAAATTTCAATAATCTGATTAAACTATATTGAAAAAACATACGTTACGATGAGATGGTGACATGTATCAAATCAAATCTAAGACGGAGATGTTAGTCTTTCATAACCCCAGCTAAACAGAAGCCATTTCCGTGTCCTCTTTCGCGCGCTCCAGAAACAGGATATGGACGGTCACGTCAAACAAAGATCTTTTATTCCACCTCAGACCAAGGTAGACACGAAATTTCTTCTCTCACTGCATCTTGACAACCAGGGGAAGGCGTAGGAAGTGTTTGTAGACTCTTACATAACACGCCCATGTATAGGCATGAGGTTGAACAGAGCATAGATTTCTGACATTTCACTTCCTGGTCAGGAAAAGTGCTGCTGAAGGATTTCTGTTTCACTCAGAGAAATAATTCAAACGTTTTTAGAAACTAGAGAGTGTTTTCTATCCAATATTAATAATAATATCCATATTGTACGAGCAAGAATTGAGTAGGAGGACGTTTGAAATGGGCACGATTTCACTGGCTACTCAACACTTTCCCTTGCAGCCATAAGAAGTTTAAGGTGTACTGTTTGCTAGCCAGCTAATTTAACTTAATTTAACTAGCTAATGTTACATGTATGATCTGTGCATTGCTAGTTATAGCCTAATGTTAGCTAGCTAACATTGATCCTAGTTTTCTTAGCTTTAAATTGCCTCTAGATTCATGCAGGATAGTAACGTTATTAGTTGGAAGGGAGCCTAGTGGTTAGAGCGTAGGAGCGGCAGGTAGCCTAGTGGTTAGAGCGTAGGAGCGGCAGGTAGCCTAGTGGTTAGAGCGTAGGAGCGGCAGGTAGCCTAGTGGTTAGAGTGTAGGGGTGGCAGGTAGCCTAGTGGTTAGAGTGTAGGGGGGTCAGGTAGCCTAGTGGTTAGAGCGTAGGGGTGGCAGGTAGCCTAGTGGTTAGAGCGTAGGAGCGGCAGGTAGCCTAGTGGTTAGGGTGTAGAGGCGGCAGGTAGCCTAGTGGTTAGAGCGTAGGAGCGGCAGGTAGCCTAGTGGTTAGAGTGGAGGGGCGGCAGGTAGCCTAGTGGTTAGAGCGTAGGGGCGGTAGGTCGCCTAGTGGTTAGAGTGGAGGGGCGGCAGGTAGCCTAGTGGTTAGAGCGTTGGGCCAGTAACTGAAAGGTTGCTAGATCGAATCCCTGAGCTGACAAGGTAAAAATATGTCGTTCTGCTCCTGTACAAGGCAGTTAACCCACTGTTCCTAGGCCGTCATTGAAAATACGAATTTGTTCTTAACTGACTTGCCTAGTTAAAGAGATAGTTGGGGCTAAGGCTTAAGAGGGTGTGAACGATACTGAATGTGTGTAGACAAGTAGTGGTGGCTAGCAGGGTAATGTACAGTGGCAAAAGGGCTAGCACACAATGTAAGCGGATGCAATAGTAGCTACCATGGGGCTAGCATGCTCACTGACTATAAATATAATGGGGGACGCCATCTTAGGTTATGCAATAAACAAACATAGCGGCCATCTTAAGGCCTGGCATGACTCCTAAGACATATACTTCTTACATGGATGCAGCCAGGAGGAGAGAAACCAGCTGTTGACTCTTGAAGCTGCAGATGGAGTCAGCTGCCTTTGTTCAGGAGAGATAGACATGGCAACCGCAGTAACCCGGCCTAGCAACAGAGCTGTGAACGGCCAGTTTACAATCCATAAAGGGGAAGGACTCTACTGCAGCAGCTGGACAATCACAAAGTTTGTCTCTTGTCCCAGAGATTTTTTTTAATTTTTTTATTTTTTTAATTTTTACAATAGCCTAATAAACACACACACACACACACACACACACACACACACACACACACACACACACACACACACACACACACACACACACACACACACACACACACACACACACACACACACACACACACACACACACACACACACACACACACACACACACCGCATTGAGCAGGTCAAATGCGGATCAGCCAGACAGTGTGTATTGATGACTAGATATCACGTCTAATAATAAACAATCAATATTATTACAGCTGACCAATAACACACTGTCTGGCTGATTCGCATTTGACCTGCTCAATGCGGTGTGTGTGTGTGTGTGTGTGTCTGTTTTTTCTTGTGTGTTTGTGTGTGTGTTTGTGTTTGTGTGTGTGTGTGTGTTTGTGTGTGTGTGTGTGTGTGTGTGTGTGTGTGTGTGTGTGTGTGTGTGTGTGTGTGTGTGTGTGTGTGTGTGTGTGTGTGTGTGTGTGTGTGTGTGTGTGTGTGTGTGTGTGTGTGTGTGTGTGTGTAATCCAGCAGGTGAGGGATGGTTATTGGGAAGTGTCAGGGTAAGAACACTTCAGTATGTTTTATAGCTGATATATATCATAACACCGACACACACACACACACACACACACACACTTCAATCCTCTTCATGTCTTCATTTCTCATTCTGATAGGCTGGAGAATAACCGTACCTCACACAGGCAGATGGGTGCTTCACAGGTGTTCTTCAGTATGACGTGGTAGTCGTGGACTGTATTTCTAGAGGTTTTAGTCAACACATAGAGTTGTATAGAGGGCTTCCTACAAGGGGTTTAGTCAACACATAGAGTTGTATAGAGGGCTTCCTACAAGGGGTTTAGTCAACACATAGAGTTGTATAGAGGGCTTCCTACAAGGGGTTTAGTCAACACATAGAGTTGTATAGAGGGCTTCCAACAAGCGGTTTAAGTCAACACATAGAGTTGTATAGAGGGCTTCCTACAAGGGGTTTAGTCAACACATAGAGGTCAACACATAGAGGTGTATAGAGGGCTTCCAACAAGCGGTTTATTCAACACTTAGAGTTGTATAGAGGGCTTCCTACAAGCGGTTTATTCAACACTTAGAGTTGTATAGAGGGCTCATCTTTGCATCTGTGCCATGTTAGCTTCTGTGACAGCATGGGCAGCAACATTGAGGTATCTCTACATTTTTTCTTCTACATCTATGAGTTTATTGACAGTCGATAAACAAACCGAAGGGGTACATAGTGCCATGACAGAGTGTGTTTTCTGAGCAGGTATCGAGCCAATGTTGGTGATAAATCTGCTAAATTGTAATTAATCTGCTAAATTGTAATTATTCGATTTGTTGCCTACCTCATGCCTTTTGCACACATTGTATATAGATTCTCTTTTTTTTCTACCATGTTATTGACTTGTTTATTGTTTACTCCATGTGTAACTCTGTGTTGTTGTCTGTTCACACTGCTATGCTTTATCTTGACCAGGTCGCAGTTGCAAATGAGAACTTTATCTCAACTAGCCTACCTGGTTAAATAAAGGTGAAATAAATAAAAAATAAAATAAATAAAAATATACTGCCACCTGCAGTTCTGGACTATTTGCACGGGAGTATAATTCCCTGGCTGGAAATCTCTGATTCTCCTTTAACCCATATGAAGTCCCACACTACTTCAAAATGGTGAAATGGGAGCTGCCTATTCAACAGGAGTTGTGGCCCTCTATACAACTCTGAGTGAACACAATCTGAAGGTTTTCTAGTTGTGAATTTGAACTTCAATTATCATCAGATATTTGACCTTTTGCCTGAGTGGATTTGGTCTACGTGGTAGTTGTTCTTGATGTGTGTCTAATGTGTGTGTGTGTGTGTGTGTTTCTGAGCACACACACATTACACACAAGTGTGTGTTTTGGGTCTGTGTGAGTGCAGTTGTGCTCAGAGTATGTGTTTTGGGTCTGTGTGAGTACAGTTGTGTTCAGAGTGTGTGTTTTGGGTCTGTGTGAGTACAGTTGTGTTCAGAGTGTGTGTTTTGGGTCTGTGTGAGTACAGTTGTGCTCAGAGTGTGTGTGAGCAATATTGACAAGCCGTTCATTGAAAAAAGAACAAGAGGTGGAGTAAAGTCATCACTGATCACAAATAAACGATAAAAACAAACTGATGCCACTTTTACCCCCCTATAGACACCCAGTCTCTGTTACCCCCTTTAGATACCCAGTCTCTTTACCCCCTATAGACACCCAATCTCTGTTACCCCCTATAGACACCCAGTCTCTGTTATCCCCTATAGACACCCAGTCTCTTTACCCCCTATAGACACCCAGTCTCTCTACCCACTATAGACACCCAGTCTCTTTACCCCCTATAGACACCCAGACACAAAGTCTCTTTTACCCCCTATAGACACCCAGTCTCTCTACCCCCTATAGACACCCAGACACAAAGTCTCTTTACCCCCTATAGACACCCAGTCTCTCTACCCCCTATAGACACCCAGACACAAAGTCTCTTTACCCCCTATAGACACCCAGTCTCTCTACCCCCTATAGACACCCAGTCTCTCTACCCCCTATTGACACCCAGTCTCTCTACGCCCTATAGACACCCAGTCTCTCTACCCCCTATAGACACCCAGTCTCTCTACCCCCTATAGACACCCAGTCTCTCTACCCCCTATAGACACCCAGTCTCTCTACCCCCTATAGACACCCAGTCTCTCTACCCCCTATAGACACCCAGTCTCTCTACCCCCTATAGACACCCAGTCTCTTTACCCCCTATAGACACCCAGTCTCTCTACCCCCTATAGACATCCAGTCTCTGTTACCCCCTGTAGACACCCAGTCTCTGTTACCCCCTATAGACACCCAGTCTCTTTACCCCCTATAGACACCCAGTCTCTCTACCCCCTATAGACATCCAGTCTCTGTTACCCCCTATAGACACCCAGTCTCTGTTACCCCCTATAGACACCCAGTCTCTTTACCCCCTATAGACACCCAGTCTCTATACCCCCTATAGACACCCAGACACCCAGTCTCTTTACCCCCTATAGACACCCAGTCTCTCTACCTCCTATAGACACCCAGTCTCTGTTACCCCCTATAGACACCCAGTCTCTTTACCCCCTATAAACACCCAGTCTCTCTACCCCCTATAGACACCCAGTCTCTATACCCCCTATAGACACCCAGTCTCTATACCCCCTATAGACACCCAGTCTCTTTACCCCCTATAGACACCCAGTCTCTATACCCCCTATAGACACCCAGTCTCTTTACCCCCTATAGACACCCAGTCTCTTTACCCCCTATAGACACCCAGTCTCTCTACCCCCCTATAGACACCCAGTCTCTCTACCCCCTATAGACACCCAGTCTCTCTAAACCCCTATAGACACCCAGTCTCTATACCCCCTATAGACACCCAGTCTCTCTAAACCCCTATAGACACCCAGTCTCTATACCCCCTATAGACACCCAGTCTCTTTACCCCCTATAGACACCCAGTCTCTCTACCCCCTATAGACACCCATTCTCTTTTACCCCCTACAGACACCCAGTCTCTCTACGCCGCTATAGACACCCAGTCTCTTTACCCCCTATAGACACCCAGTCTCTTTACCCCCTATAGACACCCAGTCTCTATACCCCCTATAGACACCCAGTCTCTTTACCCCCTACAGACACCCAGTCTCTTTACCCCCTATAGACACCCAGTCTCTATACCCCCTATAGACACTCAGTCACCCAGTCTCTTTACCCCCTATAGACACCCAGACATCCAGACACCCAGTCTCTCTACCCCCTATAGACACCCAGTCTATTTACCCCTATAGACACCCAGTCTCTATACACCCTATAGACACCCAGTCTCTCTACCCCCTATAGACACCCAGTCTCTTTACCCCCTATAGACACCCAGTCTCTCTACCCCCCTACAGACACCAAGTCTCTTTACCCCCTATAGACACCCAGTCTTTTTAACCCTATAGACACCCAGTCTCTATACCCCCTATAGACACCCAGTCTCTTTACCCCCTACAGACACCCAGTCTCTTTACCCCCTATAGACACCCAGTCTCTTTACCCCCTATAGACACCCAGTCTCTCTACCCCCTATAGACACCCAGTCTCTTTACCCCCTATAGACACCCAGTCTCTTTAACCCTATAGACACCCAGTCTATTTACCCCTATAGACACCCAGTCTCTCTACCCCCTACAGACACCCAGTCTCTTTAACCCTATAGACACCCAGTCTCTTTACCCCCTATAGACACCCAGTCTCTCTACCCCCTATAGACACCCAGTCTCTCTACCCCCTATAGACACCCAGTCTCTCTACCCCCTATAGACACCCAGTCTCTTTACCCACTATAGACACCAAGTCTCTTTACCCCCTATAGACACCCAGTCTCTTTAACCCTATAGACACCCAGTCTCTTTACCCCCTATAGACACCCAGTCTCTTTACCCCCTATAGACACCTAGTCTCTCTACCCCCTATAGACACCCAGTGTCTCTACCCCCTATAGACACCCAGTCTCTTTACCCCCTACACACACCCAGTCTCTCTACCCCCTATAGACACCCAGTCTCTCTACCCCCTATAGACACCCATTCTCTTTTACCCCCTACAGACACCCAGTCTCTCTACCCCCCTATAGACACCCAGTCTCTTTACCCCCTACAGACACCCAGTCTCTCTACCCCCCTACAGACACCCAGTCTCTATACCCCCTATAGACACCCAGTCTCTTTAACCCCTATAGACATCCAGTCTCTTTACCCCCTATAGACTCCTAGTCTCTCTACCCCCCTATAGACACCCAGTCTCTTTACCCCCTATAGACACCCAGTCTCTCTACCCCCCTACAGACACCCAGTCTCTTTACCCCCTATAGACACCCAGTCTCTATACCCCCTATAGACACCCAGTCTCTTTACCCCCTATAGACACCCAGTCTCTTTACCCCCTATAGACACCCAGTCTCTCTACCCCCCTACAGACACCCAGTCTCTTTACCCCCTATAGACACCCAGTCTCTATACCCCCTATAGACACCCAGTTTCTTTACCCCCTATAGACACCCAGTCTCTATACCCCCTTCAGACACCCAGACACCCAGTCTCTTTACCCCCTATAGACACCCAGTCTCTTTACCCCCTTCAGACACCCAGACACCCAGTCTCTTTACCCCCTATAGACACCCAGTCTCTTTACCCCCTATAGACACCCAGTCTCTCTACCCCCTATAGACACCCAGTCTCTCTACCCCCTATAGACACCCAGTCTCTTTACCCCCTATAGACTCCCAGTCTCTATACCCCCTTCAGACACCCAGACACCCAGTCTCTTTACCCCCTATAGACACCCAGTCTCTTTACCCCCTATAGACACCCAGTCTCTCTACCCCCTATAGACACCCAGTCTCTCTACCCCCTATAGACACCCAGTCTCTCTACCCCCTATAGACACCCAGTCTCTCTACCCCCTATAGACACCCAGTCTCTTTACCCCCTATAGACACCCAGTCTCTTTACCCCCTATAGACACCCAGTCTCTTTACCCCCTATAGACACCCAGTCTCTCTACCCCCTATAGACACCCAGTCTCTCTACCCCCTATAGACATCCAGTCTCTCTACCCCCTTTAGACACCCAGTCTCTGTACCCCCTATAGACACCCAGTCTCTTTACCCCCTATAGACACCCAGTCTCTGTACCCCCTATAGACACCCAGTCTCTGTTACCCCCTATAGACACCCAGTCTCTTTACCCCCTATAGACACCCAGTCTCTCTACCCCCTATAGACACCCAGTCTCTCTACCCCCTATAGACATCCAGTCTCTCTACCCCCTATAGACACCCAGTCTCTGTACCCCCTATAGACACCCAGTCTCTGTTACCCCCTATAGACACCCAGTCTCTTTACCCCCTATAGACACCCAGTCTCTCTACCCCCTATAGACACCCAGTCTCTTTACCCCCTATAGACACCCAGACTCTTTACCCACTACAGACAGCCAGTCTCTCTACCCCCTATAGACACCCAGTCTCTCTACCCCCTACAGACAGCCAGTCTCTCTACCCCCCTATAGACAGCCAGTCTCTCTACCCCCTATAGACACCCAGTCTCTCTACCCCCCTATAGACACCCAGTCTCTTTACCCCCTATAGACACCCAGTCTCTCTACCCCCCTATAGAATCCCAGTCTCTCTACCCCCTTCAGACACCTAGTCTCTCTAAACCCCTATAGACACCCAGTCTCTTTACCCCCTATAGACACCCCGTCTCTCTACCCCCTATAGACACCCAGTCTCTATACCCCCTATAGACACCCAGTCTCTATACCCCCTATAGACACCCAGTCTCTCTACCCCCTATAGACACCCAGTCTCTTTACCCCCTATAGACACCCAGTCTCTTTACCCCCTATAGACACCCAGTCTCTGTACCCCCTATAGACACCCAGTCTCTGTTACCCCCTATAGACACCCAGTCTCTTTACCCCCTATAGACACCCAGTCTCTCTACCCCCTATAGACACCCAGTCTCTCTACCCCCTATAGACATCCAGTCTCTCTACCCCCTATAGACACCCAGTCTCTGTACCCCCTATAGACACCCAGTCTCTGTTACCCCCTATAGACACCCAGTCTCTTTACCCCCTATAGACACCCAGTCTCTCTACCCCCTATAGACACCCAGTCTCTTTACCCCCTGTAGACACCCAGACTCTTTACCCACTACAGACAGCCAGTCTCTCTACCCCCTATAGACACCCAGTCTCTCTACCCCCTACAGACAGCCAGTCTCTCTACCCCCCTATAGACAGCCAGTCTCTCTACCCCCTATAGACACCCAGTCTCTCTACCCCCCTATAGACACCCAGTCTCTTTACCCCCTATAGACACCCAGTCTCTCTACCCCCCTATAGAATCCCAGTCTCTCTACCCCCTTCAGACACCTAGTCTCTCTAAACCCCTATAGACACCCAGTCTCTTTACCCCCTATAGACACCCCGTCTCTCTACCCCCTATAGACACCCAGTCTCTATACCCCCTATAGACACCCAGTCTCTATACCCCCTATAGACACCCAGTCTCTCTACCCCCTATAGACACCCAGTCTCTTTACCCCCTATAGACACCCAGTCTCTTTACCCCCTATAGACACCCAGTCTCTATACCCCCTATAGACACCCAGTCTCTATACCCCCTATAGACACCCAGTCTCTCTACCCCCTATAGACACCCAGTCTCTTTACCCCCTATAGACACCCAGTCTCTTTACCCCCTGTAGACACCCATTCTCTTTACCCCCTATAGACACCCATTCTCTTTACCCCCTATAGACACCCAGTCTCTTTACTCCCTATAGACACCCAGTCTCTTTACCCCCTATAGACACCCAGTCTCTTTACCCCCTATAGACACCCAGTCTCTTTACCCCCTATAGACACCCAGTCTCTTTACCCCCTATAGACACCCAGTCTCTCTTTACCCCCTATAGACACCCAGTCTCTTTACCCCCTATAGACACCCAGTCTCTTTACCCCCTATAGACACCCAGTCTCTTTTTTCCCTATAGACACCCAGTCTCTCTACCCCCTATAGACACCCAGTCTCTTTACCCCCTATAGACACCCAGTCTCTTTACCCCCTATAGACACCCAGTCTCTCTACCCCCTATAGACACCCAGTCTCTCTACCCCCTATAGACACCCAGTCTCTTTACCCCTATAGACACCCAGTGTCTATACCCCCTATAGACACCCAGTCTCTCTAAACCCCTATAGACACCTAGTCTCTTTACCCCCTACAGACACCCAGACACCCAGTCTCTTTTCCCCCTATAGACACCCAGTCTCTTTACCCCCTATAGACACCCAGTCTCTATACCCCCCATAGACACCCAGTCTCTTTACCCCCTATAGACACCCAGTCTCTCTACCCCCTATAGACACCCAGTCTCTTTACCCCCTATAGACACCCAGTCTCTTTACCCCCTTTAGACACCCAGTCTCTTTACCCCCTATTGACACCCAGTCTCTTTACCCCCTATAGACACCCAGTCTCTTTACCCCCTATAGACACCCAGTCTCTCTACCCCCTATAGACACCCAGTCTCTTTACCCCCTACAGACACCCAGTCTCTCTACCCCCCTACCGACACCCAGTCTCTACCCCCCTATAGACACCCAGTCTCTCTACCCCCTATAGACACCCAGTCTCTATACCCCCTATAGACACCCAGTCTCTCTACCCCCTATAGACACCCAGTCTCTCTACCCCCTATAGACACCCAGTCTCTCTACCCCTTATAGATACCCAGTCTCTCTACCCCCTATAGACACCCAGTCTCTCTACCCCCCTACAGACACCCAGTCTCTTTACCCCCTATAGACACCCAGTCTCTCTACCCCCTATAGACACCCAGTCTCTCTACCCCCTATAGACACCCAGTCTCTTTACCCCCTATAGACACCCAGTCTCTTTACCCCCTATAGACACCCAGTCTCTCTACCCCCTATAGACACCCAGTCTCTTTACCCCCTATAGACACCCAGTCTCTCTACCCCCTATAGACACCCAGTCTCTTTACCCCCTACAGACACCCAGTCTCTCTACCCCCCTACCGACACCCAGTCTCTACCCCCCTATAGACACCCAGTCTCTCTACCCCCTATAGACACCCAGTCTCTATACCCCCTATAGACAGCCAGTCTCTCTACCCCCTATAGACACCCAGTCTCTCTACCCCCTATAGACACCCAGTCTCTCTACCCCTTATAGATACCCAGTCTCTCTACCCCCTATAGACACCCAGTCTCTCTACCCCCTATAGACACCCAGTCTCTTTACCCCCTACAGACACCCAGTCTCTCTACCCCCTATAGACACCCAGTCTCTCTACCCCCTATAGACACCCAGTCTCTCTACCCCCTATAGACACCCAGTCTCTTTACCCCCTATAGACACCCAGTCTCTTTACCCCCCTACCGACACCCAGTCTCTCTACCCCCTATAGACACCCAGTCTCTCTACCCCCCTATAGACACCCAGTCTCTTTACCCCCTACAGACACCCAGTCTCTCTACCCCCCTATAGACACCCAGTCTCTCTACCCCCCTATAGACACCCAGTCTCTTTACCCCCCTACCGACACCCAGTCTCTCTACCCCCTATAGACACCCAGTCTCTCTACCCCCCTACAGACACCCAGTCTCTTTACCCCCTATAGACACCCAGTCTCTCTACCCCCCTACAGACACCCAGTCTCTCTACCCCCCTACAGACACCCAGTCTCTTTACCCCCTATAGACACCCAGTCTCTTTACCCCCTATAGACACCCAGTCTCTCTACCCCCCTATAGACACCCAGTCTCTCTACCCCCTACAGACACCCAGTCTCTCTACCCCCCTACAGACACCCAGTCTCTTTACCCCCCTACCGACACCCAGTCTCTCTACCCCCTATAGACACCCAGTCTCTCTACCCCCTATAGACACCCAGTCTCTTTACCCCCTATAGACACCCAGTCTCTCTACCCCCCTACAGACACCCAGTCTCTTTTTTCCCTCACCCTCTCTCTCTCTCTCTCTCATCTTTCTCTCTCTCTCGCTGTGCCTCTCTCCATCACTCTCTCTCTCTGCTCTATAGTCCATTC
Organism: Salvelinus fontinalis; assembly: GCF_029448725.1. NCBI lineage: Eukaryota > Metazoa > Chordata > Actinopteri > Salmoniformes > Salmonidae > Salvelinus > Salvelinus fontinalis. The sequence goes on along the minus strand of NC_074684.1, from coordinate 41,787,341 downwards.
TATTATATCTATATAATAGTAGTTTATTAATGTATAAGCGTAGCCTCTGGGCCCCATGTAAACCCCAGACTCTTTCATTTCAGTTTTATTTCATTTCACGGAGATTCGTCTTAATGGATTTCACTGTAATCCAGCCTCTATAATGTTATTCGCTTTTTTAATGGAGTGTGTGCATGCGTACGTGCGTGGGTGGGTTTTTGAGTCAGTCTGCCTTGCGTGTTTGTGTGTCTGTTCGTGTGCGCGCGTGTGTGTGTGTGTCTCCCTTCGTCTCTACAATCATTCCTGGAGTTTGAGCTGTGATAGGTCATCTGTGGGCTGCAGTGTAATTTCCCCCTGTGTGTGTCTCCATTAGCACCGGCTGTCTGCTAGTCAGTAGGTTTAAGTTTCTACCTCGTATTAACTACATTCTATTATAAAGTTTCTACGCTAGTCTGTCGTGTCTAGAATGAATTGACATGCATCTTCAAGCGATCTCTTGACAGGAGAGGCACCTGTCAGTCACAAAAGCGAGCGATGCCAGGTGAAACGTAGTCTGCTGTCTGTCCCGCCTCCCAGTACAATATCTGAGCGCTGTGGTTGGTTGCAGTCAGTGTTGCCACGTCCATAATGTTCCCGCCTAATTGGGCTACGTTGAAAATGATGTCACAGGGGAAAATGTATTGGTCGCGCAAAGGGTTGCGGGTTTTTTGGTGCTATTTCTAATGACCCCTTTACACGCAGCGCAGTGAAACACTGAAGCGAAGAAAAAGTTAAACATTTCCCAACTTTATGCAAATCGCCAGTGGTGACCGAGGTGCGACGACCAATCATATCGAGTGGTTCCCATGACGTACCACCCTGCATACCACTGCTGGCTTGTTTCTGAAGCTAAGCAGGGTTGGTCCTGGTCAGTCCCTGGATGGGAGACCAGATGCTGCTGGAAGTGGTGTTGGAGGGCCAGTAGGAGGCACTCTTTCCTCTGGTCTAAAAAATATCCCAATGCCCCAGGGCAGTGATTGGGGACACTGCCCTGTGTAGGGTGCCGTCTTTCGGATGGGACGTTAAACGGGTGTCCTGACTCTCTGAGGTCATTAAAGATCCCATGGCACTTATCGTAAGAGTAGGGGTGTTAACCCCGGTGTCCTGGCTAAATTCCCAATCTGGCCCTCAAACCATCACGGTCACCTAATAATCCCCAGTTTACAATTGGCTCATTCATCCCCCTCCTCTCCCCTGTAACTATTCCCCAGGTCGTTGCTGCAAATGAGAACGTGTTCTCAGTCAACTTGCCTGGTAAAATAACGGTAAAATAAATAAATAAATAAATAAAAGCTAAAAATGTACAATTGAGAGGAATGTGTTAGTTAATGTAGAGACAAACGATTGTGCGTATTTTTTTGTCATAATGTTAATTTACGAAAATCGCGATTTAGCAAGTTAGCTGACTAGCTAACATTAGCCAGCTAGCTAGCTGATGTTATGACATGAGTACAGTATGACATTGTAATTCGTTTTGTTTAAATGTTTTAGCGACTCCTGACAATACCAGCAAACCAGGCTGTCGTCTTGGGAAACAGTGCATGTAAAGAATCTAGCTAGCTAAAGCATTTACTGCAAATTGAATGTACAATTGTGTAAGCTTGGCTTGCCGTGCAATGCAGCTGAAGAAACACAGCTTTACGTGCTTACTGTGTAGAGGATAAAAACAACGGTTTATGTAGTCGATCTATATATGGACCCTAAAACATTAGGCTCTGAAATAATATTCATACCAACCTATTGAACCTCAGCTATCATAGTTGTTGTATCGACTTCAAGTCTGAATGGCATTAATGAAGCCTATGGAGTAGAATATAATAACTTTATTGTGCCAGTAATCCAAGTCCTGTATACACATGTACTGTAGTTATTACCATGCATGAGATCCCCACATTGTAGCCTGTACATTACATATATTCACTGATCATGTGCTTCTTCTTGGTAAATAAAGGTGTGGTTCAGGTATGAATCTCTGAGAGACATTCTTTTTCAGTCAAATCCAATACCAGGTGTATCAAACTCCATTCTGTGAATCATGCTGTGTCTGCATGTATGTATTACAATTATACACTTCAGTGTTTACCACTCCTGCTCCTGGGACGTCAATGATTACACATTGTAACTATGCAATAGACTAGAAACAGGATTTAACTAGTTGATTTGTAAGTCATATTTTTTTTTTGTTGTTGTATGTAACTAGGCAAGTCAGTTAAGAACAAATTCTTATTTACAATGATGGCTTACAAAAAGGCAAAAGGCCTCTTGCAGGGACTGGGATAAAAAAAATATATACATTTAAGGCAAAACACACATCACGACGAGAGACAACACAACACTACATAAAGAGAGACCTAAGACAACATAGCATGGCAGCAACACATGGTAGCAACACAACATGACAACAACATGGTAGCAGCACAAAACATGGAACAAGCATTTTAAACATTTTCCTTTACCTTTATTTAACTAGATATGTCAGTTAAGAACATTTTTTATTTACAATGACGGCCTAGGAACACCCTTGTTCAGGGGCGGAACGACAGATTTTTACCTTGTCAGCTCGGGGATTCAATCTAGCAACAGCAGCATAGTCAAGAAGGTAGAGACAACAATACATCACACAAAGCAGCCACAACTGTCAGTAAGAGTGTCCATGATTGAGTCTATGAATGAAGGGATTGATATAAAACTGTCCAGTTTGAGAGTTTTGTTGCAGCTCGTTCCAGTCGCCAGCTGGTTGATGCTTATTTATAAAACCCTCTTAGGCCTCAGTCACATTCTGTTGAAGATCCCCAAAGCACACACATCCCTGGATCGCTCGTCTTTTCAGTTCACTGCAGCTAGCGACTAGAACGAGTTGCAACATATATAGAGAAATGTAATTTTAAAAACAGTACACTACACTTCCTATGCATCATGTAAATACTCCAACACCGGTTCATCTCAACATCTAATTTCCTGTAATCTGCATTGATAAACACAGGATAGGTGGAGTATTTCATCACAATGAGAGACTTAATTTCAACCAGTAGAGAAACGCTTTATTGAAAGAAGTTAATTATCCAAGTGTTATAAATACATGATACATGCGTTATAAAAATAATTGTAATATTATCTTATAAATACAATTTCAATCTGTGCTTCAATGCACATCTGGTGTGCATTATAAAACGAGGAGGAAAGACGAGGTGTAAAAGACAGAACGGGAAAGAACAGAGGAAGACAGCATATGATTCATGATTTACAGTGCTACCCTAATATTCTCTCAGTTTATCACAATTACAGTGTCTCTAACAGTGTCTCATAACCAGCCTTGAGCCCCCAGTTGGCCCGAAGGTTATCTTAAGAGCGGGTGAGGTGGCGATGACGGGACTGGTTTCCTCTCTCACATCAAAACATACCGGCGGACGAGAGACAGATGGATAGAGAGAGAGCATGTTTAAGCCTTGTGTTTTTTTATTTTAAAACGGTCAGTCATCATAATCATCAGGAGGTGAAATGCAAAACTGACCTGGGATCATTAACTCTGGGACTACTACATCTCTGTCTGTTTTTCAATGTAAAGCATCTCTTTCATAATACTTCCTGTTGACCCGACCAAGTGACCTCTGATCATGCTGTGCCCTCTATGTAGTCAGTTCAGATGCGGGAGGGGTTCACTGACACAGCTGATATAACCTAGAGGATTTAGGGAGAAGTGGGAGAGAGGGATGAAGTGAAGGAGAGTGTGGCTGCAGAGTACTTTATGCTGAAAAACAGACACATGAGAACAAACAATATAGGGTAGTTATAGAAATAATGAAGCGTCTTACTATTCTCCATGGTTGGCCCTCTTGCCTATTCTTTGAAGGTGCCACAGCAATACATTTGAGCCTGCTTACTGCACAACACAATTCATCAATCAGATTGATACATGAGTACGTAGCTTATAGGGTGTCTAATTGTTATTTTTTTTTCCACAATATGGGTGACTTAAAATAGCCTGCTTTTGACCAGACATCACACCCTTAACTGGCTGTTGAAGAGGTGGGACGCTACTGTCCCACATATCCTAGAGGTTTTAACTAAATACCACACTTACCTGAGAAGTAGAAATCAAAGGGAGATAAACTGTGAATTGAATAACTGCAGTTGACATAGTTAAGTAAATGGAAGAATACTCCTATTGCACTGCCAGAGCCCTGCAAAATGACTTCCAGCAGGCCACAAATGTGCATGTGTCTGCTCAAACGGTCAGAAACAGACTCCATGAGGGTGGTATGAGGGCCCGACGTCCACAGGTGGGGGTTGTGCTTACAGCCCAACACCGTGCAGGACGTTTGGCATTTGCCAGAGAACACCAAGATTGGCAAATTCGCCACTGGCGCCCTGTGCTCTTCACAGATGAAAGCAGGTTCACACTGAGCACATGAGCACATGTGACAGACGTGACAGAGTCTGGAGACGCGGTGGAGAACGTTCTGCTGCCTGCAACATCCTCCAGCATGACCGGTTTGGCGGTGGGTCAGTCATGGTGTGGGGTGGCATTTCTTTGTGGGGCCGCACAGCCCTCCATGTGCTCGCCAGAGGTAGCCTCACTGCCATTAGGTACCGAGATGAGATCCTCAGACCCCTTGTGAGACCATATGCGGACACATGCACATTTGTGGCCTGCTGGAGGTCATTTTGCAGGGCTCTGGCAGTGCACCTCCTTGCACAAAGGCGGAGGTAGCGGTCCTGCTGCTGGGTTTTTGCCCTCCTACGGCCTCCTCCACGTCTCCTGATGTACTGGCCTGTCTCCTGGTAGCGCCTCCATGCTCTGGACACTACGCTGAGAGACACAGCAAACCTTTTTGCCACAGCTCGCATTGATGTGCCATCCTGGATGAACTGCACTACCTGAGCCACTTGTGTGGGTTGTAGACTCCGTCTCATGCTACCACTAGAGTGAAAGCACCGCCAGCATTCAAAAGTGACCAAAACATCAGCCAGGAAGCATAGGAACTGAAAAGTGGTCTGTGGTCACCACCTTCAGAACCATTCCTTTTTTGGGGGTGTCTTACTAATTGCCTATAATTTCCACCTGTTGTCTATTCCATTTGCAAAACAGCATGTGAAATTTATTGTCAATCAGTGTTGCTTCCTAAGTGGACAGTTTTATTTCACAGAAGTGTGATTGACTTGGAGTTACATTGTGTTGTTTAAGTGTTCCCTTTATTTTTTTGAGCAGTGTATATATATGCCATTGTAGACTACAATTTTAATACAATAAATATGTTGAAATTACGATATCACTGGAGTCATTGCAAATCAATTAGTGCCACTTGCATAGGCTACCTGAAGCTGGACAACCAATTATAACGTGCTATAAATACAATAGGAAATTCAATCCCCATCAACTTTTGTTTTCCCACCCAAATGATACCACGACCGCCTTGTACGGGATGGAGCGATTGAATGTGTTGGAAGTGGAAATTGATCCGGCTAGATGCAGGGGAATGACTTCCTCATTTTCCTTGGACACTTCTCCGGAGCGTACCAAGGTCGGCCAGGAAAGTGCTCCTTCTCCTTGACAACCACCGCTCACATCTGTCTATCAAGGTCTTAGATTTCGGTAGGCCGTCTGGCATGGTCTTGCTCTCCTCCCCCCCCCCCCCCCCCCCCCCACAACACTCTTCACCGAAGCTCCAGCCCATGGACAGGAGTGTGTACGGACCGTTGAAGAAAATGGGGATGAACCCCGGAAAGACCATGACCACATACAGTACCAGTCAAAGTTTGGACACACCTACTCATTCAAGGGTTTTTCTTTATTTAAAAAAAAAAACTATTTTCTACATTGTAAAATAATAGTGAAGACATCAAAACTATGAAAATAACACAAATGTAAGTTTTTCTGAACTGCCTTCACTTACGCATAAAGCATAGCGAGGTGCTGCTGGTACCTGCACAGATCTAACTATGGCTGTAGTTGATGTAGCCAACGTTGGCTGATGTTTCTTACAATATGGAGAGATGGGGGATAATGTCTATATTCAGCTGAGGAGAGATGGGGGATAATGTCTATATTCAGCTGAGGAGAGATGGGGGATAATGTCTATATTCAGCTGAGGAGAGATGGAGGATAATGTCTATATTCAGCTGAGGAGAGATGGGGGATAATGTCTATATTCAGCTGAGGAGAGATGGGGGGATAATGTTCTATATTCAGCTGAGGAGAGATGGGGGATAATGTCTATATTCAGCTGAGGAGAGATGGGGGGATAATGTTCTATATTCAGCTGAGGAGAGATGGGGGATAATGTTCTATAATCAGCTGAGGGATAATGTTCTATATTCAGCTGAGGGATAATGTTCTATATTCAGCTGAGGAGAGATGGGGGATAATGTTCTATATTCAGCTGAGGAGAAATGGGGGGATAATGTGTGTATTCAGCTGAGGAGAGATGGGGGATAATGTTCTATATTCAGCTGAGGGATAATGTTCTATATTCAGCCGAGGAGAGATGGGGGATAATGTTCTATATTCAGCTGAGGAGAGTTGGGGGATAATGTTCTATATTCAGCTGAGGAGAGATGGGGGATAATGTTCTATATTCAGCTGAGGAGAGATGGGGGGATAATGTTCTATATTCAGCTGAGGGATAATGTTCTATATTCAGCTGAGGAGAGATGGGGGGATAATGTTCTATATTCAGCTGAGGAGAGATGGGGGATAATGTTCTATATTCAGCTGAGGGATAATGTTCTATATTCAGCTGAGGAGAGATGGGGGGATAGTGTTCTATATTCAGCTGAGGAGAGATGGGGGATAATGTTCTATATTCAGCTGAGGAGAGATGGGGGATAATGTTCTATATTCACCTGAGGAGAGATGGGGGATAATGTTCTATATTCAGCTGAGGAGAGATGGGGGATAATGTTCTATATTCCGCTGAGGAGAGTTGGGGGATAATGTTCTATATTCAGCTGAGGAGAGATGGAGGATAATGTTCTATATTCAGCTGAGGAGAGATGGGGGATAATGTTCTATATTCAGCTGAGGGATAATGTTCTATATTCAGCTGAAGAGAGATGGGGGGATAATGTTCTATATTCAGCTGATGAGAGATGGGGATAATGTTCTATATTCAGCTGAGGGATAATGTTCTATATTCAGCTGAGGAGAGATGGGGGATAATGTTCTATATTCAGCTGATGAGAGATGGAGGATAATGTTCTATTTTCAGCTGAGGAGAGATGGGGGATAATGTTCTAAATTCAGCTGAGGGATAATGTTCTATATTCAGCTGAGGAAAGATGGGGGATAATGTTCTATATTCAGCTGAGGGATAATGTTCTATATTCAGCTGAGGAGACGTCCCCCCCGCCCAGTGTGAGGTGGGGGGCGTAGCTATGGATGTTAAGGGTGAGAAAGGAGAGCCGTTCGGCCAAGTCCCTTACTGTGGTTACGTGAAGCAGGGACTGTACTACATCACAGAGATGGAACGCTTCGCGCCACCACGGAAACGACCCCACACCAGCTTCAGCCTGCGCTCCATCACCCCTGAGGAACTGTTCCAGAGGAAGGTAGGTAGTACACACCACAACCACAACCAAAATACAACATGGCTGAGGAAATGTAGTACACACCACAACCACAATACAACATGGCTGAGGAAATGTAGTACACACCACAACCACAACCACAATACAACATGGCTGAGGAAATGTAGCACACACCACAACCAAAATACAACATGGCTGACTGACATTCGCAAGTACCAAAGGAACCTGAGTGGAACATTCTGAAACGTAACAACCTTTTTTTATCAAACAGAATATTACAGAAATATGACAGTAAATATAGATCAATATCTAAATAAGATAAATTAGTTTATTATTATCATCATCATAATCCTGATCATATCTGTCACGACTTCCGCCGAAGTCGGTCCCTCTCCTTGTTCGGGCGGCGTTCGGCGGTCGACGTCACCGGCCTTCTAGCCTTCGCCGATCCACTTTTCATTTTCCATTTGTTTCGTCTTTGTTTTACACACCTGGTTTCAATTCCCCAATTACATGTTCATTATTTAACCCTCTGTTTTCCCCCATGGTTTTTGTGCGTGATTGTTTTATGTATGTTCGGTTCGTTATTGTGGGCTCAGTATTACGACATGTTATTGGAATATTTGAGTAAAGTTCATGTGTTACTCATCTCTGCTGTCCTGCACCTGACTCCTCTGCACCAGCTACACCCTGACCATTACAATATCCTCCACCTCTGTTTTATTCAAAAGTTTCTGTATGAATAATTCTAGTAAGTATATTTCACGTATCTGTGTGAACACTTTCAACTTTAATGATGTAGAGGGTGAGGAGAGAGGATAGGACAGTCCTTCACTCCAGTCTCGTTCTTCTGTTTTAAAGAGATGAGAGGATAGGACAGTCCTTCAGTCCAGTCTGGTTCTTCTGTTATGAAGAGAAGAGAGGATAGGACAGTCCTTCAGTCCAGTCTCGGTCTTCTGTTATGACGAGAAGAGAGGATAGGACAACCCTTCAGTCCAGTCTGGTTCTTCTGTTATGAAGAGAAGAGAGGATAGGACAGTCCTTCAGTCCAGTCTCGGTCTTCTGTTATGACGAGAAGAGAGGATAGGACAGTCCTTCAGTCCAGTCTCGGTCTTCTGTTATGACGAGAAGAGAGGATAGGACAGTCTTTCAGTCCAGTCTGGTTCTTCTGTTTTGAAGATTATGTAGTGACTCTGAGTGAGACAGCCATTGGCTGGAGTACTCTTCGGTTAGGGGGGATAGTTGTGATGTCCGCACGTGTGTGTATCATGATTAGTGTTGTCATGACGTCGCCTGCTTGGGTATTGCAAACCTCACTACCCCCTCTCCCTGCCTTCCCCTGCCTCTTCAACCCATGCTGTGGTCACAGAGAGGTCGTAAATTCCTGAGAATCTCCTCATGGCCAAACAGTATTATAGACAGAGGGTAAACTTTCAGGACAAAGGAATTCTCTTCCACCTCACAGAACTTGAGGTACGAACATATTTCATGTTCCTGCAAAAGTATAAAAGATCGGTGGGGAGTCCAGCTATTAACATGCCCGTTTGTCCCCATGTGGGAAACTCAGGAGAGACTGTGGGACTACATTACCATACCACTGTTTATATAATAACCTCAGATATGAGGTTTACATCTGTTTGTTGTATAAAATGAATGAGTGAGTATGATACTGTTTGTATAATTGTGTAATATGATTTTGAACTGTTAATTCTTATGGCTGCAAGGGGCAGTATTGAGTAGCCAGTTAAATCGTGCCCATTTCAAATGGCCTCGTACTCAATTCTTGCTCGTACAATATGCATATTATTATTACTATTGGATAGAAAACACTCTCTAGTTTCTAAAACCGTTTGAATTATTTCTCTGAGTGAAACAGAACTCATTCTGCAGCACATTTCCTGACCAGGAAGTGGAATGTCAGAAATCGATGCTCTGTTCAACTTCATGCCTATACATGGGCAATGAACGTAAGAGTCTACGTACACTTCATACACCTTCCCCTGGTTGTCAAGAGGCGGTGAGAGAAGAAATTTCGTGTCTATCTTTGTCTGAGGTGGAATTAAAGCTCTTTGTTTGACGTGAACGTCCATTTCCTGTTTCTGGAGCGCGCGAAAGAGGACATGGATTTGCCTTCTGTTTAGCTGTCGTTATGGACGACTAACATCTCCGGTTTAGATTTTATTTGATACATTTGACCATATCATCGTAAAGTATGTTTTTTCAATATAGTTTAATCAGATTATTGCATTTTTTTCGGGAGTTTTGCCTTGTTCCGTTCTCTGACTTTGTTTACGTTGGAGTATTCCGTGCCACTTGGCAAGTGCCCATGCTAAATCAAGAGGGAAATTTGCCGTTCCAGATCCAAACAACGACTGTTCTGGACAAAAGACACCTTGTCCAACATTCTGACGGAAGATCACCAAAAGTAAGAAACATTTTATGATGCTATTTCTAATATCTGTCGTGCATGTGAACTGGTCGTCGGCGCCCAAGTGTTTCTGGCTATTGTGGCTACGCTAATATAACGCTATATTGTGTTTTCGCTGTAAAACACTTGATAAATTGGAAATATTGTCTGGAATCACAAGATGCCTGTCTTTCAATTGTTGTACACTATGTATTTTTCAGAAATGTTTTATGATGAGTATTTAGTTATTTGGCGTTGGTGTCTGTAATTTGTCTGTCTGCTTTCGGTGCAATTTCTGATTGTAGCTGCAATGTAAACTATGATTTATACCTGAAATATGCAAATTTTCCTAACAAAACATATGCTATACAATAAATATGTTATCAGACTCATCTGATGAAGTTGTTTCTTGGTTAGTGGCTATTTATATCTTTATTTGGTCAAATTTGTGATAGCTACTGATGGAGTCATAAACTGATGGAGTAAGAAAAGTGCTAACGTGGTTAGCTAACAGATTTACACATTGTGTTTTCCCTGTAAATCATTTTAAAAATCGGACATGTTGGCTTGATTCACAAGATGTGTACCTTTCATATGCTGTGTTGGACTTGTTAATGTGTGAAAGTTAACCTGTTAGGCGGGCTCTCCCGACGTCGGTACAAATATGACAACATCCAGCTCATGTGCAGGGCGCGAAATTCAAAAGCTCTTTTTTTTAAATATTTAACTTTCACACATTAACAAGTCCAATATAGCATTTGAAAGATAAACATCTTGTCAATCCAGCCAACATGTCCGATTTTTTAAATGTTTTACAGAGAAAACACCACATACATTTATGTTAGCTCACCACCAAATACAAAAGTGGACAGACACGTATGATTATGATTATGATGTATGAATTATGATTCAAGTAGCATGCACAAGCCAACCTAAATAACCTAAAACCAACCTAAAGAACCTAGAAAAAACTACCTCATATGACAGTCCTATAACATGTTACACAATAAATCTATGTTTTGTTCATTAAATGTGCATATTTTAGCTATAAATCAGTTTTACATTACTGCTCCCATCATTGCTACAGCATAGCTACAGTCTGAAATCAGACGGGAGTAGCCAGAGAAAATACAGACACCAACGTCAACTACTACATTTACATTTAAGTCATTTAGCAGACGCTCTTATCCAGAGCGACTTACAAATTGGAAAGTTCATACATATTCATCCTGGTCCCCCCGTGGGAATTGAACCCACAACCCTGGCGTTGCAAGCGCCATGCTCTACCAACTGAGCCACACGGGACCACTGCTGAATCTTTAACCATACCACGTGGTTAAACTCTTAAGACGAATAAGAACAAGTCGTTGATATTGACTACTAGTCTGCAGCTAGGAATTCGGTATCATTGAACGCGAAGAAAGACAAGGCTGTTTACAGGCCTTATGATGTGACACACACACACACACACACACACACACACACACACACACACACACACACACACACACACACACACACACACACACACACACACACACAGTAATCTAAAATAGATTTCCATTCAAACTCCAAACCTAGCTCCACAAGAGAGGATTGTCCTTGTTTTACTATCCTTGTGGGGACAACACACACACACATTTTAATAATTTAGCAGATGCGATTATCCAGAGTGATTTACAGTAAGTACATTAATCTTCAGATAGCTAGGTGGACAACCACATATCACAGTAGTTAGTATATTCAGATAGCTAGGTGGGACAACCACATATCACAGTAGTTAGTATATTCAGATATCTAGGTGAGACAACCACATACCACAGTAGTTAGTATATTCAGATAGCTAGGTGGGACAACCACATATCACAGTACTTAGTATATTCATGTTCAGATAGCTAGGTGGGACAACCACATATCACAGTAGTTAGTATATTCAGATAGCTAGGTGGGACAACCACATATCACAGTAGTTAGTATATTCAGATAGCTAGGTGGGACAACCACATATCACAGTAGTTAGTATATTCAGATAGCTAGGTGGGACAACCACATATTACAGTAGTTAGTATATTCAGATAGCTAGGTGGGACAACCACATATTACAGTAGTTAGTATATTCAGATAGCTAGGTGGGACAACCACATATCACAGTAGTTAGTATATTCAGATAGCTAGGTGAGACAACCACATATTACAGTAGCTAGTATATTCAGATAGCTAGGTGGGACAACCACATATTACAGTAGTTAGTATATTCAGATAGCTAGGTGGGACAACCACATATCACAGTAGTTAGTATATTCAGATAGCTAGGTGGGACAACCACAGTAGTTAGTATATTCAGATAGCTAGGTGGGACAACCACATATTACAGTAGTTAGTATATTCAGATAGCTAGGTGGGACTACCACATATTACAGTAGTTAGTATATTCAGATAGCTAGGTGGGACAACCACATATTACAGTAGTTAGTATATTCATCTTCAGATAGCTAGGTGAGACAACCACATATCACAGTAGTTAGTATATTCAGATAGCTAGGTGGGACAACCACATATTACAGTAGTTAGTATATTCAGATAGCTAGGTTGGACAACCACATATCACAGTAGTTAGTATATTCAGATAGCTAGGTGGGACAACCACATATTACAGTAGTTAGTATATTCATCTTCAGATAGCTAGGTGGGACAACCACATATCACAGTAGTTAGTATATTCATCTTCAGATAGCTAGGTGGGACAACCACATATTACAGTAGTTAGTATATTCATATTCAGATAGCTAGGTGGGACAACCACATATTACAGTAGTTAGTATATTCATCTTCAGATAGCTAGGTGGGACAACCACATATCACAGTAGTTAGTATATTCAGATAGCTAGGTGGGACAACCACATATCACAGTAGTTAGTATATTCAGATAGCTGGGTGGGACAACCACATATCACAGTAGTTAGTATATTCAGATAGCTAGGTGGGACAACCACATATCACAGTAGTTAGTATATTCAGATAGCTAGGTGGGACAACCACATATCACAGTAGTTAGTATATTCATCTTCAGATAGCTAGGTGGGACAACCACATATCACAGTAGTTAGTATATTCATCTTCAGATTACTAGGTGAGACAACCACATATCACAGTAGTTAGTATATTCAGATAGCTAGGTGGGACAACCACATATTACAGTAGTTAGTATATTCAGATAGCTAGGTGGGACAACCACATATTACAGTAGTTAGTATATTCAGATAGCTAGGTGGGACAACCACATATCACAGTAGTTAGTATATTCAGATAGCTAGGTGGGACAACCACATATCACAGTAGTTAGTATATTCAGATAGCTAGGTGGGACAACCACATATTACAGTAGTTAGTATATTCAGATAGCTAGGTGGGACAACCACATATTACAGTAGTTAGTATATTCAGATAGCTAGGTGGGACAACCACATATCACAGTAGTTAGTATATTCAGATAGCTAGGTGGGACAACCACATATCACAGTAGTTAGTATATTCATCTTCAGATAGCTAGGTGGGACAACCACATATCACAGTAGTTAGTATATTCACCTTCAGATAGCTAGGTGGGCCAACCACATATCACAGTAGTTAGTATATTCATCTTCAGATAGCTAGGTGGGACAACCACATATCACAGTAGTTAGTATATTCATCTTCAGATAGCTAGGTGGGCCAACCACATATCACAGTAGTTAGTATATTCATCTTCAGATAGCTAGGTGGGACAACCACATATCACAGTAGTTAGTATATTCAGATAGCTAGGTGGACAACCACATATCACAGTAGTTAGTATATTCAGATAGCTAGGTGGGACAACCACATATCACAGTAGTTAGTATATTCAGATAGCTAGGTGGGACTACCACATATTACAGTAGTCAGTATATTCAGATAGCTAGGTGGTACAGCCACATATCACAGTAGTTAGTATATTCAGATAGCTAGGTGGGACAACCACATATTACAGTAGTTAGTATATTCATCTTCAGATAGCTAGGTGAGACAACCACATATCACAGTAGTTAGTATATTCAGATAGCTAGGTGGGACAACCACATATCACAGTAGTTAGTATATTCATCTTCAGATAGCTAGGTGAGACAACCACATATCACAGTAGTTAGTATATTCAGATAGCTAGGTGGGACAACCACATATTACAGTAGTTAGTATATTCAGATAGCTAGGTGGGACAACCACATATTACAGTAGTTAGTATATTCAGATAGCTAGGTGGGACAACCACATATCACAGTAGTTAGTATATTCAGATAGCTAGGTGGGACAACCACATATCACAGTAGTTAGTATATTCAGATAGCTAGGTGGTACAGCCACATATCATAGTAGTTAGTATATTCAGATAGCTAGGTGGGACAACCACATATCACAGTAGTTAGTATATTCATCTTCAGATAGCTAGGTGAGACAACCACATATCACAGTAGTTAGTATATTCAGATAGCTAGGTGAGACAACCACATATCACAGTAGTTAGTATATTCAGATAGCTAGGTGGGACAACCACATATTACAGTAGTTAGTATATTCAGATAGCTAGGTGGGACAACCACATATTACAGTAGTTAGTATATTCAGATAGCTAGGTGGGACAACCACATATTACAGTAGTTAGTATATTCAGATAGCTAGGTGGGACAACCACATATTACAGTAGTTAGTATATTCAGATAGCTAGGTGGGACAACCACATATTACAGTAGTTAGTATATTCAGATAGCTAGGTGGGACAACCACATATTACAGTAGTTAGTATATTCAGATAGCTAGGTGGGACAACCACATATCACAGTAGTTAGTATATTCAGATAGCTAGGTGGGACAACCACATATCACAGTAGTTAGTATATTCAGATAGCTAGGTGGGACAACCACATATTACAGTAGTTAGTATATTCAGATAGCTAGGTGGGACAACCACATATTACAGTAGTTAGTATATTCAGATAGCTAGGTGGGACTACCACATATTACAGTAGTTAGTATATTCAGATAGCTAGGTGGGACAACCACATATCACAGTAGTTAGTATATTCAGATAGCTAGGTGGGACAACCACATATCACAGTAGTTAGTATATTCAGATAGCTAGGTGGGACAACCACATATCACAGTAGTTAGTATATTCATCTTCAGATAGCTAGGTGAGACAACCACATATCACAGTAGTTAGTATATTCAGATAGCTAGGTGGGACAACCACATATCACAGTAGTTAGTATATTCATCTTCAGATAGCTAGGTGGGACAACCACATATTACAGTAGTTAGTATATTCAGATCGCTAGGTGGGACAACCACATATCACAGTAGTTAGTATATTCATCTTCAGATAGCTAGGTGGTACAGCCACATATCACAGTAGTTAGTATATTCATCTTCAGATAGCTAGGTGGGACAACCACATATCACAGTAGTTAGTATATTCAGATAGCTAGGTGGGACAACCACATATCACAGTAGTTAGTATATTCAGATAGCTAGGTGGGACAACCACATATTACAGTAGTTAGTATATTCATCTTCAGATAGCTAGGTGGGACAACCACATATTACAGTAGTTAGTATATTCAGATCGCTAGGTGGGACAACCACATATTACAGTAGTTAGTATATTCAGATAGCTAGGTGGGACAACCACATATTACAGTAGTTAGTATATTCAGATAGCTAGGTTGGACAACCACATATCACAGTAGTTAGTATATTCAGATAGCTAGGTGGGACAACCACATATTACAGTAGTTAGTATATTCATCTTCAGATAGCTAGGTGGGACAACCACATATCACAGTAGTTAGTATATTCATCTTCAGATAGCTAGGTGGGACAACCACATATCACAGTAGTTAGTATATTCAGATAGCTAGGTGGGACAACCACATATTACAGTAGTTAGTATATTCAGATAGCTAGGTGGGACAACCACATATCACAGTAGTTAGTATATTCAGATAGCTAGGTGGGACAACCACATATCACAGTAGTTAGTATATTCATCTTCAGATAGCTAGATGAGACAACCACATATCACAGTAGTTAGTATATTCAGATAGCTAGGTGGGACAACCACATATTACAGTAGTTAGTATCTTCAGATAGCTAGGTGGGACAACCACATATCACAGTAGTTAGTATATTCATCTTCAGATAGCTAGGTGGGACAACCACATATCACAGTAGTTAGTATATTCAGATAGCTAGGTGGGACAACCACATATTACAGTAGTTAGTATATTCAGATAGCTAGGTGGGACAACCACATATCACAGTAGTTAGTATATTCATCTTCAGATAGCTAGGTGGGACAACCACATATCACAGTAGTTAGTATATTCAGATAGCTAGGTGGGACAACCACATATTACAGTAGTTAGTATATTCAGATAGCTAGGTGGGACAACCACATATTACAGTAGTTAGTATATTCAGATAGCTAGGTGGGACAACCACATATTACAGTGGTTAGTATATTCAGATAGCTAGGTGGGACAACCACATATCACAGTAGTTAGTATATTCATCTTCAGATAGCTAGGTGGGACAACCACATATCACAGTAGTTAGTATATTCAGATAGCTAGGTGGGACAACCACATATCACAGTAGTTAGTATATTCATCTTCAGATAGCTGGGTGGGACAACCACATATCACAGTAGTTAGTATATTCAGATAGCTAGGTGAGACAACCACATATCACAGTAGTTAGTATATTCAGATAGCTAGGTGGGACAACCACATATCACAGTAGTTAGTATATTCATCTTCAGATAGCTGGGTGGGACAACCACATATCACAGTAGTTAGTATATTCAGATAGCTAGGTGGGACAACCACATATCACAGTAGTTAGTATATTCATCTACAGATAGCTAGGTGGGACAACCACATATCACAGTAGTTAGTATATTCATGTTCAGATAGCTAGGTGGGACAACCACATATCACAGTAGTTAGTATGTTCAGATAGCTAGGTGGGACAACCACATATCACAGTAGTTAGTATATTCAGATAGCTAGGTGAGACAACCACATATCACAGTAGTTAGTATATTCATCTTCAGATAGCTGGGTGGGACAACCACATATCACAGCAGTTAGTATATTCATCTTCAGATAGCTGGGTGGGACAACCACATATCACAGTAGTTAGTATATTCATCTTCAGATAGCTAGGTGGGACAACCACATATCACAGTAGTTAGTATCTTCAGATAGCTAGGTGGGACAACCACATATTACAGTAGTTAGTATATTCAGATAGCTAGGTGAGACAACCACATATTACAGTAGTTAGTATATTCAGATAGCTAGGTGAGACAACCACATATCACAGTAGTTAGTATATTCAGATAGCTAGGTGGGACAACCACATATTACAGTAGTTAGTATATTCATCTTCAGATAGCTAGGTGGGACAACCACATATCACAGTAGTTAGTATATTCATCTTCAGATAGCTAGGTGGTACAGCCACATATCACAGTAGTTAGTATATTCAGATAGCTAGGTGGGACAACCACATATCACAGTAGTTAGTATATTCAGATAGCTAGGTGGGACAACCACATATCACAGTAGTTAGTATATTCATCTTCAGATAGCTAGGTGGGACAACCACATATTCCAGTAGTTAGTATATTCAGATAGCTAGGTGGGACGACCACATATTACAGTAGTTAGTATATTCAGATAGCTAGGTGGGACAACCACATATCACAGTAGTTAGTATATTCAGATAGCTAGGTGGGACAACCACATATCACAGTAGTTAGTATATTCAGATAGCTAGGTGAGACAACCACATATCACAGTAGTTAGTATATTCAGATAGCTAGGTGGGACAACCACATATTACAGTAGTTAGTATATTCAGATAGCTAGGTGGGACAACCACATATTACAGTAGTTAGTATATTCATCTTCAGATAGCTAGGTGGGACAACCACATATCACAGTAGTTAGTATATTCATCTTCAGATAGCTAGGTGGTACAGCCACATATCACAGTAGTTAGTATATTCAGATAGCTAGGTGGGACAACCACATATTACAGTAGTTAGTATATTCATCTTCAGATAGCTAGGTGGGACAACCACATATTACAGTAGTTAGTATATTCAGATCGCTAGGTGGGACAACCACATATTACAGTAGTTAGTATATTCAGATAGCTAGGTTGGACAACCACATATCACAGTAGTTAGTATATTCAGATAGCTAGGTGGGACGACCACATATTACAGTAGTTAGTATATTCAGATAGCTAGGTGGGACAACCACATATTACAGTAGTTAGTATATTCAGATAGCTAGGTGGGACAACCACATATTACAGTAGTTAGTATATTCAGATAGCTAGGTGGGACAACCACATATTACAGTAGTTAGTATATTCAGATAGCTAGGTGGGACAACCACATATTACAGTAGTTAGTATATTCAGATAGCTAGGTGGGACAACCACATATTACAGTAGTTAGTATATTCAGATAGCTAGGTGGGACAACCACATATCACAGTAGTTAGTATATTCAGATAGCTAGGTGGGACAACCACATATTACAGTAGTTAGTATATTCAGATAGCTAGGTGGGACAACCACATATCACAGTAGTTAGTATATTCAGATAGCTAGGTGGGACAACCACATATCACAGTAGTTAGTATATTCAGATAGCTAGGTGGGACAACCACATATTACAGTAGTTAGTATATTCAGATAGCTAGGTGGGACAACCACATATTACAGTAGTTAGTATATTCAGATAGCTAGGTGGGACTACCACATATTACAGTAGTTAGTATATTCAGATAGCTAGGTGGGACAACCACATATCACAGTAGTTAGTATATTCAGATAGCTAGGTGGGACAACCACATATCACAGTAGTTAGTATATTCAGATAGCTAGGTGGGACAACCACATATCACAGTAGTTAGTATATTCATCTTCAGATAGCTAGGTGAGACAACCACATATCACAGTAGTTAGTATATTCAGATAGCTAGGTGGGACAACCACATATCACAGTAGTTAGTATATTCATCTTCAGATAGCTAGGTGGGACAACCACATATTACAGTAGTTAGTATATTCAGATCGCTAGGTGGGACAACCACATATCACAGTAGTTAGTATATTCATCTTCAGATAGCTAGGTGGTACAGCCACATATCACAGTAGTTAGTATATTCATCTTCAGATAGCTAGGTGGGACAACCACATATCACAGTAGTTAGTATATTCAGATAGCTAGGTGGGACAACCACATATCACAGTAGTTAGTATATTCAGATAGCTAGGTGGGACAACCACATATTACAGTAGTTAGTATATTCATCTTCAGATAGCTAGGTGGGACAACCACATATTACAGTAGTTAGTATATTCAGATCGCTAGGTGGGACAACCACATATTACAGTAGTTAGTATATTCAGATAGCTAGGTGGGACAACCACATATTACAGTAGTTAGTATATTCAGATAGCTAGGTGAGACAACCACATATTACAGTAGTTAGTATATTCATCTTCAGATAGCTAGGTGAGACAACCACATATCACAGTAGTTAGTATATTCAGATAGCTAGGTGGGACAACCACATATCACAGTAGTTAGTATATTCAGATAGCTAGGTGGGACAACCACATATCACAGTAGTTAGTATATTCAGATAGCTAGGTGGGACAACCACATATTACAGTAGTTAGTATATTCAGATAGCTAGGTGGGACAACCACATATCACAGTAGTTAGTATATTCATCTTCAGATAGCTAGGTGGGACAACCACATATCACAGTAGTTAGTATATTCATCTTCAGATAGCTAGGTGGGACAACCACATATCACAGTAGTTAGTATATTCATCTTCAGATAGCTAGGTGGGACAACCACATATCACAGTAGTTAGTATATTCAGATAGCTAGGTGGGACAACCACATATTACAGTAGTTAGTATATTCAGATAGCTAGGTGGGACAACCACATATCACAGTAGTTAGTATATTCAGATAGCTAGGTGGGACAACCACATATCACAGTAGTTAGTATATTCATCTTCAGATAGCTAGGTGAGACAACCACATATCACAGTAGTTAGTATATTCAGATAGCTAGGTGGGACAACCACATATTACAGTAGTTAGTATATTCAGATAGCTAGGTGGGACAACCACATATTACAGTAGTTAGTATATTCAGATAGCTAGGTGGGACAACCACATATCACAGTAGTTAGTATATTCATCTTCAGATAGCTAGGTGGGACAACCACATATCACAGTAGTTAGTATATTCAGATAGCTAGGTGGGACAACCACATATCACAGTAGTTAGTATATTCATCTTCAGATAGCTGGGTGGGACAACCACATATCACAGTAGTTAGTATATTCAGATAGCTAGGTGGGACAACCACATATCACAGTAGTTAGTATATTCATCTACAGATAGCTAGGTGGGACAACCACATATCACAGTAGTTAGTATATTCATGTTCAGATAGCTAGGTGGGACAACCACATATCACAGTAGTTAGTATGTTCAGATAGCTAGGTGGGACAACCACATATCACAGTAGTTAGTATATTCAGATAGCTAGGTGAGACAACCACATATCACAGTAGTTAGTATATTCATCTTCAGATAGCTGGGTGGGACAACCACATATCACAGTAGTTAGTATATTCATCTTCAGATAGCTGGGTGGGACAACCACATATCACAGTAGTTAGTATATTCATCTTCAGATAGCTAGGTGGGACAACCACATATCACAGTAGTTAGTATCTTCAGATAGCTAGGTGGGACAACCACATATTACAGTAGTTAGTATATTCAGATAGCTAGGTGAGACAACCACATATTACAGTAGTTAGTATATTCAGATAGCTAGGTGAGACAACCACATATCACAGTAGTTAGTATATTCAGATAGCTAGGTGGGACAACCACATATTACAGTAGTTAGTATATTCATCTTCAGATAGCTAGGTGGGACAACCACATATCACAGTAGTTAGTATATTCATCTTCAGATAGCTAGGTGGTACAGCCACATATCACAGTAGTTAGTATATTCAGATAGCTAGGTGGGACAACCACATATCACAGTAGTTAGTATATTCAGATAGCTAGGTGGGACAACCACATATCACAGTAGTTAGTATATTCATCTTCAGATAGCTAGGTGGGACAACCACATATTCCAGTAGTTAGTATATTCAGATAGCTAGGTGGGACGACCACATATTACAGTAGTTAGTATATTCAGATAGCTAGGTGGGACAACCACATATCACAGTAGTTAGTATATTCAGATAGCTAGGTTGGACAACCACATATCACAGTAGTTAGTATATTCAGATAGCTAGGTGAGACAACCACATATCACAGTAGTTAGTATATTCAGATAGCTAGGTTGGACAACCACATATCACAGTAGTTAGTATATTCAGATAGCTAGGTTGGACAACCACATATCACAGTAGTTAGTATATTCAGATAGCTAGGTGAGACAACCACATATCACAGTAGTTAGTATATTCAGATAGCTAGGTGGGACAACCACATATCACAGTAGTTAGTATATTCAGATAGCTAGGTGAGACAACCACATATCACAGTAGTTAGTATATTCAGATAGCTAGGTTGGACAACCACATATCACAGTAGTTAGTATATTCAGATAGCTAGGTGGGACAACCACATATCACAGTAGTTAGTATATTCAGATAGCTAGGTTGGACAACCACATATCACAGTAGTTAGTATATTCAGATAGCTAGGTGAGACAACCACATATCACAGTAGTTAGTATATTCAGATAGCTAGGTGGGACAACCACATATCACAGTAGTTAGTATATTAAGATAGCTAGGTGAGACAACCACATATCACAGTAGTTAGTATATTCAGATAGCTAGGTGGGACAACCACATATTACAGTAGTTAGTATATTCATCTTCAGATAGCTAGGTGGGACAACCACATATCACAGTAGTTAGTATATTCAGATAGCTAGGTGGGACAACCACATATTACAGTAGTTAGTATATTCATCTTCAGATAGCTAGGTGGGACAACCACATATTACAGTAGTTAGTATATTCAGATAGCTAGGTGGTACAGCCACATATCACAGTAGTTAGTATATTCAGATAGCTAGGTGAGACAACCACATATCACAGTAGTTAGTATATTCAGATAGCTAGGTGGGACAACCACATATTACAGTAGTTAGTATATTCATATTCAGATAGCTAGGTGGGACAACCACATATCACAGTAGTTAGTATATTCATCTTCAGATAGCTAGGTGGGACAACCACATATCACAGTAGTTAGTATATTCAGATAGCTAGGTGGGACAACCACATATCACAGTAGTTAGTATATTCAGATAGCTAGGTGGGACAACCACATATCACAGTAGTTAGTATATTCAGATAGCTAGGTGGGACGACCACATATCACAGTAGTTAGTATATTCATGTTCAGATAGCTAGGTTGGACAACCACATATCACAGTAGTTAGTATATTCAGATAGCTAGGTGAGACAACCACATATCACAGTAGTTAGTATATTCAGATAGCTAGGTTGGACAACCACATATCACAGTAGTTAGTATATTCAGATAGCTAGGTGGGACAACCACATATTACAGTAGTTAGTATATTCAGATAGCTAGGTGGGACAACCACATATTACAGTAGTTAGTATATTCATCTTCAGATAGCTAGGTGGGACAACCACATATCACAGTAGTTAGTATATTCATCTTCAGATAGCTAGGTGGTACAGCCACATATCACAGTAGTTAGTATATTCAGATAGCTAGGTGGGACAACCACATATCACAGTAGTTAGTATATTCAGATAGCTAGGTGAGACAACCACATATTACAGTAGTTAGTATATTCAGATAGCTAGGTGGGACAACCACATATTACAGTAGTTAGTATATTCAGATAGCTAGGTGGGACAACCACATATCACAGTAGTTAGTATATT
Source organism: Salvelinus fontinalis (assembly GCF_029448725.1). Classification (NCBI taxonomy): domain Eukaryota; kingdom Metazoa; phylum Chordata; class Actinopteri; order Salmoniformes; family Salmonidae; genus Salvelinus; species Salvelinus fontinalis. Next base: position 41,764,303 of record NC_074684.1, on the reverse strand, counting down.
CAGATAGCTAGGTGGGACAACCACATATTACAGTAGTTAGTATATTCATCTTCAGATAGCTAGGTGGGACAACCACATATTACAGTAGTTAGTATATTCAGATCGCTAGGTGGGACAACCACATATTACAGTAGTTAGTATATTCAGATAGCTAGGTGGGACAACCACATATCACAGTAGTTAGTATATTCATCTTCAGATAGCTAGGTGGTACAGCCACATATCACAGTAGTTAGTATATTCAGATAGCTAGGTGGGACAACCACATATCACAGTAGTTAGTATATTCAGATAGCTCGGTGGGACAGCCGCATATTACAGTAGTTAGTATATTCATCTTCAGATAGCTAGGTGGGACAACCACATATTACAGTAGTTAGTATATTCAGATCGCTAGGTGGGACAACCACATATTACAGTAGTTAGTATATTCAGATAGCTAGGTGGGACAACCACATATCACAGTAGTTAGTATATTCAGATAGCTAGGTGGGACAACCACATATCACAGTAGTTAGTATATTCAGATAGCTAGGTGGGACAACCACATATTACAGTAGTTAGTATATTCAGATAGCTAGGTGAGACAACCACATATCACAGTAGTATATTCAGATAGCTAGGTGGGACAACCACATATCACAGTAGTTATTATAGCTCTTTGAAGAGGTAGGGTTTCTGATGTTTTCAGTAGATGGGCAGGGACTCCGCTGTCCTAGCTACAGGGTGAAGCTGGTTCCACCATTGGGGTGCCAGGACAGAAATGTGCTTGGAAAGAGGGAGGGTGTGGGAGAGAGAGGTAGAGAGAGAGAGAGAGAGAGAGAGAGGGACACACATAACAGAAACTAGTTAAATGCAGTGTTGTATTCAGGAGTTGTGCAGTCTATTGTTATGCAGACAGAAAGCTCAGCTCTGCAGAATTTAATCAGCTCTGCTCACACACGTTCTGGACCAATCTGAATGATGAAGAAGTGCTGATGCAGTGTGGGGAGTCGAGGCTTAAACTGTGGCACCCTATTCCCTACATAGTGCACTACTTTAGACCAGGGCCCATAACCACCCTATTCCCTATATAGTGCACTACTTTAGACCAGGGCCCATAACCACCCTATTCCCTATATAGTGCACTACTTTAGACCAGGGCCCATAACCACCCTATTCCCTACCTAGTGCACTACTTTAGTCCAGGGCCCATAACCACCCTATTCCCTACCTAGTGCACTACTTTAGACCAGAGCCCATAGGGCTGTTTAAGAAATAGGGTGCCATTGGGGATTCATCCCCTGACTTTTAGAACTCCCTTAGTCCATTTGATTCCATCATCCTCCTTCTCTCTCCTTCCATCCCTCTATCCCCCTCATTCTCTCTCCTTCCCTCCCTCTATCCCCCCCGTTCTCTCTCCCCTCTCTCTATCCCCTCCTCTCTCCTTCCCTCCCTCTATCCCCCCCGTTCTCTCTCCATCTCCCTCTATCCCCCCCGTTCTCTCTCCTTCCCTCCCTCTATCCCCCTCGTTCTCTCTCCATCTCCCTCTATCCCCCTTGTTCTCTCTCCTTCCCTCCCTCTATCCCCCTCGTTCTCTCTCCTTCCCTCCCTCTATCCCCCCCGTTCTCTCTCCTTCCCTCCCTCTATCCCCCCGTTCTCTCTCCATCTCTCTCTATCCCCCCGTTCTCTCCTTCCCTCCCTCTATCCCCCTCGTTCTCTCTCCATCTCTCTCTATCCCCCCGTTCTCTCTCCTTCCCTCCCTCTATCCCCCCCGTTCTCTCCTTCCCTCCCTCTATCCCCCTCGTTCTCTCTCCATCTCTCTCTATCCCCCCGTTCTCTCTCCTTCCCTCCCTCTATCCCCCCGTTGTCTCTTCATCTCCCTCTATCCCCCCCGTTCTCTCTCCTTCCATCCCTCTATCCCCCTCGTTCTCTCTCCATCTCTCTCTATCCCCCCGTTCTCTCTCCTTCCCTCCCTCTATCCCCCTCGTTCTCTCTCCTTCCCTCCCTCTATCCCCCTCGTTCTCTCTCCATCTCTCTCTATCCCCATCGTTCTCTCTCCTTCCCTCCCTCTATCCCCCTCGTTCTCTCTCCATCTCTCTCTATCCCCATCGTTCTCTCTCCTTCCCTCCCTCTATCCCCCTCGTTCTCTCTCCATCTCTATCTATCCCCCCCGTTCTCTCCTTCCCTCCCTCTATCCCCCTCGTTCTCTCTCCATCTCTCTCTATCCCCTCCTTCTCTCTCCTTCCCTCCCTCTACCCCCCTCATTCTCTCTATATCTCCCTCTATCCCCTCCTTCTCTCTCCATCTCCCTCTATCCCCCCGTTCTCTCCTTCCCTCCCTCTACCCCCCTCGTTCTCTCTATATCTCCCTCTATCTCCTCGTTCTCTCTCCATCTCTCTCTATCCCCCTCGTTCTCTCTCCTTCCCTCCCTCTATCCCCCTCTTTCTCTCTCCATCTCTCTCTATCCCCTCGTTCTCTCTCCTTCCCTCCATCTATCCCTGTCGTTCTCTCTCCAACTCTCCCTCTATCCCCCTCGTTCTCTTTCCATCTCTACCTCAATCCCCCTCCTTCTCTCTCCTTCCCTCCATCTCTCTCTATCCCCCCCTTCTCTCTCCTTCCCTCCCTCTATCCCCCTCGTTCTGTCTCCATCTCCCTCTATCCCCCCCTCCTTCTCTCTCCTTCCCTCCCTCTATCCCCCTCGTTCTCTCTCATCTCTCTCTATCCCCCCGTTCTCTCTCCTTCCCTCCCTCTATCCCCCTCGTTCTCTCTCCATCTCCCTCTATCCCCTCCTTCTCTCTCCTTCCCTCCCTCTATCCCCCTCGTTCTCTCTCCATCTCTCTCTATCCCCCCCGTTCTCTCTCCTTCCCTCCCTCTATCCCCCTCCTTCTCTCTCCTTCCCTCCCTCTATCCCCCTCGTTGTCTCTCCATCCCTCTATCCCCCCGTTCTCTCTCCTTCCCTCCCTCTATCCCCCTCGTTCTCTCTCCTTCCCTCCCTCTATCCCCCTCGTTCTCTCTCAATCTCTCTCTATCCCCATCGTTCTCTCTCCTTCCCTCCCTCTATCCCCCCCGTTCTCTCTCCATCTCTCTCTATCCCCCCTGTTCTCTCCTTCCCTCCCTCTATCCCCCTCGTTCTCTCTCCATCTCTCTCTATCCCCTCCTTCTCTCTCCTTCCCTCCCTCTACCCCCCTTGTTCTCTCTATATCTCCCTCTATCCCCTCCTTCTCTCTCCATCTCCCTCTATCCCCCCCTCCTTCTCTCTCCTTCCCTCCCTCTATCCCCCTCGTTCTCTCTCCATCTCTCTCTATCCCCCCGTTCTCTCTCCTTCCCTCCCTCTATCCCCCTCGTTCTCTCTCCATCTCCCTCTATCCCCTCCTTCTCTCTCCTTCCCTCCCTCTATCCCCCTCGTTCTCTCTCCATCTCTCTCTATCCCCCCCGTTCTCTCTCCTTCCCTCCCTCTATCCCCCTCCTTCTCTCTCCTTCCCTCCCTCTATCCCCCTCGTTGTCTCTCCATCTCTCTCTATCCCCCCGTTCTCTCTCCTTCCCTCCCTCTATCCCCCTCGTTCTCTCTCCTTCCCTCCCTCTATCCCCCTCGTTCTCTCTCAATCTCTCTCTATCCCCATCGTTCTCTCTCCTTCCCTCCCTCTATCCCCCCGTTCTCTCTCCATCTCTCTCTATCCCCCCTGTTCTCTCCTTCCCTCCCTCTATCCCCCTCGTTCTCTCTCCATCTCTCTCTATCCCCTCCTTCTCTCTCCTTCCCTCCCTCTACCCCCCTTGTTCTCTCTATATCTCCCTCTATCCCCTCCTTCTCTCTCCATCTCCCTCTATCCCCCCCGTTCTCTCCTTCCCTCCCTCTACCCCCCTCGTTCTCTCTATCTCTCCCTCTATCTCCTCGTTCTCTCTCCATCTCTCTCTATCCCCCTCGTTCTCTCTCCATCTCTCTCTATCCCCCCGTTCTCTCTCCTTCCCTCAATCTATCCCCCTCGTTCTCTCTCCAACTCTCCCTCTATCCCCCTCGTTCTCTTTCCATCTCTACCTCAATCCCCCTCCTTCTCTCTCCTTCCCTCCATCTCTCTCTATCCCCCCTTCTCTCTCCTTCCCTCCCTCTATCTCCCTCGTTCTCTCTCCATCTCCCTCTATCCCCCCCTCCTTCGCTCTCCTTCCCTCCCTCTATCCCCCTCGTTCTCTCTCCATCTCTCTCTATCCCCCCGTTCTCTCTCCTTCCCTCCCTCTATCCCCCTCGTTCTCTCTCCATCTCCCTCTATCCCCTCCTTCTCTCTCCTTCGCTCCCTCTATCCCCCTCGTTCTCTCTCCATCTCTCTCTATCCCCCCGTTCTCTCTCCTTCCCTCCCTCTATCCCCCTCCTTCTCTCTCCATCTCTCTCTATCCCCCTCATTCTCTCTCCATCTCTCTCTATCCCCCCGTTCTCTCCTTCCCTCCCTCTATCCCCCTCGTTCTCTCTCCATCTCTCTATCCCCTCCTTCTCCTTCCCTCCCTCTATCCCCCTCCTTCTATCTCCATCTCCCTCTATCCCCCCGTTCTCTCCTTCCCTCCCTCTATCCCCCTCGTTCTCTCTCCATCTCTCTCTATCCCCCTCGTTCTCTCTCCTTCCCTCCCTCTATCCCTCTCGTTCTCTCTCCATCTCCCTCAATCCCCCCCGTTCTCTCCTTCCCTCCCTCTATCCCCCTCGTTCTCTCTCCATCTCTATCTCCCCGTTCTCTCTCCTTCCCTCCATCTATCCCCCTCGTTCTCTCTCCAACTCTCCCTCTATCCCCCTCGTTCTCTCTCCATCTCTACCTCAAACCTCCTCCTTCTCTCTCCTTCACTCCATCTCTCTCTATCCCCCCTTCTCTCTCCTTCCCTCCATCTCTCTCTATCCCCCCTTCTCTCTCCTTCCCTCCATCTCTCTCTATCCCCCCCTTCTCTCTCCTTCCCTCCATCTCTCCCTCAATCCCCCTCCTTCTCTCTCCTTCCATCCACCTCTCCCTCCCTTTATAGCTCTGCCTTGCCTAGTTCTGACTGCCAGGCTTAAACATGACAGATACTTCAGCCCCAAAAGAGAGTCCTCTGTATTCCTTCCCATGCTGCTTGTGGGCTGAGGCCCAGTCAGAGACCGATAATAATGATCTTAATTCACCTATTATAGACACGGCCTGTATCGACCAACTCTGTTCTGAGTGTGGCGTCACATTGATCTCTAGTCGGGAGATGGCACTGTCGAGCAAGACGAAACACCATTGTAAACACTGAGTTGAGAGAGCAGAGGACGCATAGCAGTGGGAATGTGGGGTTGCTGAAGAGGCTGCAGTACACCCTGAAAATAATCATAATAAAATATATACACTGCTCAAAAAAATAAAGGGAACACATTTTTTTGAGCAGTGTATATACATATACACTGCTCAAAAAATAAAGGGAACTCTTAAACAACACAATGTAACTCCAAGTCAATCACACTTCTGTGAAATCAAACTGTCCACTTAGGAAGCAACACTGATTGACAATAAATTTCACATGCTGTTCTGCAAATGGAATAGACAACAGGTGGAAATTATAGGCAATTAACAAGACACCCCCAATAAAGGAGTGGTTCTTCAGGTGGTGACCACAGACCACTTCTCAGTTCCTATGCTTTCTGGCTGATGTTTTGGTCACTTTTGAATGCTGGCGGTGCTTTCACTCTAGTGGTAGCATGAGACGGAGTCTATAACCCACACAAGTGGTTCAGGTAGTGCAGCTCATCCAGGATGGCACATCAATGCGAGCTGTGGCAAGAAGGTTTGCTGTGTCTGTCAGTGTAGTGTCCAGAGCATGGAGGCGCTACCAGGAGACAGGCCAGTACATCAGGAGACGTGGAGGAGGCCGTAGGAGGGCAACAACCCAGCAGCAGGACCGCTACCTCCGTCTTTGTGCAAGGAGGAGCAGGTGGAGCACTGCCAGAGCCCTGCAAAATGACCTCCAGCAGGCCACAAATGTGCATGTGTCTGCTCAAACGGTCAGAAACAGACTCCTTGAGGGTGGTATGAGGGCCCGACGTCCACAGGTGGGGGTTGTGCTTACAGCCCAACACCGTGCAGGCCTTTTGGCATTTGCCAGAGAACACCAAGATTGGCAAATTCGCCACTGGCGCCCTGTGCTCTTCGCAGATGAAAGCAGGTTCACACTGAGCACATGAGCACGTGACAGACGTGACAGAGTCTGGAGACGCCGTGGAGAACATTCTGCTGCCTGCAACATCCTCCAGCATGACCGGTTTGGCGGTGGGTCAGTCATGGTGTAGGGTGGCATTTCTTTGGGGGCCGCACAGCCCTCCATGTGCTCGCCATAGGTATCCTGACTGCCATTAGGTACCGAGATGAGATCCTCAGACCCCTTGTGAGACCATATGCTGGTGTGGTTGGCCCTGGGTTCCTCCTAATGCAAGACAATGCTAGACCTCATGTGGCTGGAGTCTGTCAGCAGTTCCTGCAAGAGGAAGGCATTGATGCTATGGACTGGCCCGCCCGTTACCCAGACCTGAATCCAATTGAGCACATCTGGGACATCATGTCTCGCTCCATCCACCAACGCCACGTTGCACCACAGACTGTCCAGGAGTTGGCGGATGCTTTAGTCCAGGTCTGGGAGGAGATCCCTCAGGAGACCATCCGCCACCTCATCAGGAGCATGCCCAGGCGTTGTAGGGCGGTCATACAGGCACGTGGAGGCCACACACACTACGGAGCCTCATTTTGACTCGTTTTAAGGACATTACATCAAAGTTGGATCAGCCTGTAGTGTGGTTTTCCACTTTAATTTTGAGTGTGACTCCAAATCCAGACCTCCATGGGTTGATAAATTTGATTTACATTGATTATTTTTGTGTGATTTTGTTGTCAGCCCATTCAACTATGTAAAGAAAAAAGTATTTCATAAGAATATTTCATTCATTCAGATCTAGGATGTGTTATTTTAGTGTTCCCTTTATTTTTTTGAGCAGTGTATATACACGACCTATCAAACGCTTGGACACAAAAGTTCTAGAACACCTACTCATTCCAGGGTTTTTCTTTATTTTTACTATTTTCTACATTGTAGAATAATAGTGAAGACATCAAAACATTTTGACATAACACATATGGAATCATATAGTAACCAAAAAAGTGTTATATTAAAATATATTTTATATTTGAGATTCTTCAAAGTAGCCACCCTTTCCCTTAAAGTCAGCTTTGCACACATTCTACAGTTTAGAAAATAGGTAAAAAATGAAGATATCCGTTGAATGAGCAGCTGTGTCCGAAGCTGGTACTGTAAATATTTTGTCTTTGGTCGTTTGTGGTTGACTTGTGGTTCCTATTCAGTGATTCTCTGGGATGTGGTCAAATTGTCTTGCTGCTTTTTGTTCTATGTTGCTCTGTCTGTATGCTACGTCTTGCTTGTCCTATGTTGCTCTGTCTGTATGCTACGTCTTGCTTGTCCTATGTTGCTCTGTCTGTATGCTACGTCTTGCTTGTTCCATGTTGCTCTGTCTGTATGCTACGTCTTGCTTGTCCTATGTTTCTCTGTCTGTATGCTACGTCTTGCTTGTCCTATGTTGCTCTGTCTGAATGCTACGTCTTGCTTGTCCTATGTTTCTCTGTCTGTATGCTACGTCTTGCTTGTTCCATGTTGCTCTGTCTGTATGCTACGTCTTGCTTGTCCTATGTTTCTCTGTCTGTATGCTACGTCTTGCTTGTCCTATGTTGCTCTGTCTGTATGCTACGTCTTGCTTGTTCTATGTTGCTCTGTCTGTATGCTACGTCTTGCTTGTCCTATGTTGCTCTGTCTGTATGCTACGTCTTGCTTGTTCTATGTTGCTCTGTCTGTATGCTACGTCTTGCTTGTCCTATGTTGCTCTGTCTGTATGCTACGTCTTGTTTGTTCTATGTTGCTATGTCTGTATGCTACGTCTTGTTCTATGTTGCTCTGTCTGTATGATACGTCTTGCTTGTCCTATGTTGCTCTGTCTGTATGCTACGTCTTGTCCTATGTTGCTCTGTCTATGCTACGTCTTGCTTGTCCAATGTTGCTCTGTATGCTACGCCTTGCTTGTTCTATGTTGCTCTGTCTGTATGCTACGTCTTGCTTGTTCTATGTTGCTCTGTCTGTATGCTACGTCTTGCTTGTTCTATGTTGCTCTGTCTGTATGATACGTCTTGCTTGTCCTATGTTGCTCTGTCTGTATGCTATGTCTTGCTTGTTCTATGTTGCTCTGTCTGTATGCTACGTCTTGCTTGTCCTATGTTGCTCTGTCTGTATGCTACGTCTTGCTTGTTCTATGTTGCTCTGTCTGTATGCTACGTCTTGCTTGTCCTAAGTTGCTCTCTCTGTATGCTATGTCTTGCTTGTTCTATGTTGCTCTGACTGTATGCTACGTCTTGCTTGTTCTATGTTGCTCTGTCTGTATGCTACGTCTTGCTTGTCCTAAGTTGCTCTGTCTGTATGCCACGTCTTGCTTGTTCTATGTTGCTCTGTCTGTATGCTACGTCTTGTTCTATGTTGCTCTGTCTGTATGCTACGTCTTGCTTGTCCTATGTTGCTCTGTCTGTATGCTACGTCTTGTTCTATGTTGCTCTGTCTGTATGCTACGTCTTGCTTGTCCTAAGTTGCTCTGTCTGTATGCCACGTCTTGCTTGTTCTATGTTGCTCTGTCTGTATGCTACGTCTTGTTCTATGTTGCTCTGTCTGTATGCTACGTCTTGCTTGTTCTATGTTGCTCTGTCTGTATGCTACGTCTTGTTCTATGTTGCTCTGTTTGTATGCTACGTCTTGTTCTATGTTGCTCTGTCTGTATGTTACGTCTTGTTCTATGTTGCTCTGTCTGTATGCTACGTCTTGCTTGTTCTATGTTGCTGTTCTATGTTGCTCTGTCTGTATGCTACGTCTTTTTCTATGTTGCTCTGTCTGTATGCTACGTCTTGCTTGTTCTATGTTGCTGTTCTATGTTGTTCTTTCTGTATGCTACGTCTTGCTTGTCCTATGTTGCTCTGTCTGTATGCTACGTCTTGTTCTATGTTGCTCTGTCTGTATGCTACGTCTTGCTTGTTCTATGTTGCTCTGTCTGTATGCTACGTCTTGCTTGTCCTGTTGTTCTGTGTGTGCCCACTGCTCATTGATTGTATTGTAATTGTTTTTAATAACCTGCCCAGGGACTGCGATTGAAAAGTTGCCGGCTGGCTAAAACCGGCACTTTTACTGAAACGTTGATTAATGTGCATTGTCCCTGTAAAAATAAAACAAACCACCAAATCAGAGTTTGAGTTTGTTTGTGGTCCTTATTTAGACATTAAAGTGGTACTGGCATGCTGATTTAGTCTGTGGTCATGTCTGGTTGACCTTCGGTCTGGTTGACCTACGGTCTGGTTGACGGTCATGTCTGGTTGACGGTCATGTCTGGTTGATGGTCATGTCTGGTTGACCTACGGTCTGGTTGATGGTCATGTCTGGTTGACCTACGGTCTGGTTGATGGTCATGTCTGGTTGATGGTCATGTCTGGTTGATGGTCATGTCTGGTTGACCTACGGTCTGGTTGACGGTCATGTCTGGTTGATGGTCATGTCTGGTTGATGGTCATGTCTGGTTGATGGTCATGTCTGGTTCACGGTCATGTCTGGTTGATGGTCATGTCTGGTTGATGGTCATGTCTGGTCGATGGTCATGTCTGGTTGATGGTCATGTCTGGTTGACCTACGGTCTGGTTGACGGTCATGTCTGGTTGATGGTCATGTCTGGTTGATGGTCATGTCTGGTCGATGGTCATGTCTGGTTGATGGTCATGTCTGGTTGACCTACGGTCTGGTTGACGGTCATGTCTGGTTGATGGTCATGTCTGGTTGACCTACGGTCTGGTTGACGGTCATGTCTGGTTGATGGTCATGTCTGGTTGATGGTCATGTCTGGTCGATGGTCATGTCTGGTTGATGGTCATGTCTGGTCGATGGTCATGTCTGGTTGATGGTCATGCCTGGTTGACCTACGGTCTGGTTGACGGTCATGGTCACATAGGACAAGCAAGGTAAGATCCTGACCTCTAACATCTGAACCCTGAACTCTGACCCTATGAGGTAACCCTAACCTAACCTCTGACCCTAAAACTACGAGGTAAGATCCTGACCTCTAACATCTGAACTCTGACCCTATGAGGTAATCCTAACCTAACCTCTGACCCTAAAACTACGAGGTAAGATCCTGACCTCTAACATCTGAACTCTGACCCTATGAGGTAATCCTAACCTAACCGCTGACCCTAAAACTATGAGGTAAACGCATATGTTTTTAACAACTAGTCCAAATAGATAGCAAAATGTCGAGTTTTTCCCTGTTCAGGTGATGGGTTTCAGGAAAACTCCTGGCCCTATGTACGACCAGAATTAAACACGTCTGATCAGATGTTGTACATTGAGAAAGCAGCACCTCTCTCGTTACATCGTCATAGTAACAGTCAGTCAGCTTCTGAGAGACGAAATCCATTTTCTGATTATTTCTGAACACACACACACACTTAGGCATGACATGCCAGCATCAAAACTCTGACACTACACATCCAAGTATATCTGACCGAATGATGAAAGACAAGCATTGTAATTTTTGAATTCCGTAAAGTGAGTGTGGAAGAGGTGAAAAAATGATGGGTGTCTATCAACAATGACAAGCCACCGGGGTCTGACAATTTGGATAGAAAATTACTGAGGAAAGTGTTGGATGTTATTGCCACTCCTATTTGCCACATCTTCAATTTAAGCCTAATAGAGAGAGTGTGTGCACTCAGGCTTGGAGGGAAGCAAAAGTCATTCCGCTACCTAAGAATAGTAAAGCCCCCTTTACTGGCTCAAATAACAAACCAATCAACCTCTTACCAACCCTTAGTAAACTATTGGAAAAAATTGTGTTTGACCAGATACATTGCCATTTTACACTTAACAAATTGACAAACTTTCAGCACACTTATAGGGAAGGACACGCAACAAATACAGCACTTACACAAATGATGATTGGCTGAGAGAAATTGATGATAAAAGATTGTGGGGTCTGTTTTGTTAGACTACAGTGCGGCTTTTGACATTATCGATCATAGTCTGCTGCTGGAAAAACGTATGGGTTATGGCTTTACACCCCCTGCTATAATGTGTTATGGCTTTACACCCCCTGCTATAATGTGTTATGGCTTTACACCCCCTGCTATAATGTGTTATGGCTTTACACCCCCTGCTATAATGTGTTATGGCTTTACACCCCCTGCTATAATGTGTTATGGCTTTACACCCCCTGCTATAATGTGTCTGAAGAGTTACCTGTCTAACAGAACACAGAGGGTGGATGCCTCATGGAAGCCTCAAGCTATAATCAGGAAGGTTGCAGGACTATTACATAACCCCTGTGGCATACGATTGTATTCGTACAATCCCAATGGCGACGTAAAAGCTGTGAATCTCCGGTCATTGTAGTAGCCAGAGGTAAGGTCCTTTGTCGAGAAAAAGGCAGGAAATCCCCAGGGCAGCTGTCTAGGTCCCTTAATTTTTTCAATCTTTACCAATGACATGCCACTTGCTTTGAGTAAAGCCATTGAGCAAGTTGAGATGACTAAACTGCTTGGAGTTACCCTGGATTGTAAACTGTCATGGTCAAAACATGTTGACACAACAGTAGCTAAGATAGGGAGAAGTCTGTCGATAATAAAGCATTGCTCTTCCTTTCTAACAACACAATCAACAAGGCAGGTCCTACAGGCCCTAGTTTTGAGCATCTGGTCTAAAATCAAATCAAATGTATTTATATAGCCCTTCTTACATCAGCTGATATCTCAAAGTGCTGTACAGAAACCCAGCCTAAAACCCCAAACAGCAAGCAATGCAGGCGTAGAAGCACGGTGGCTAGGAAAAACCCACTACTGTTCAGTCGTGTGGTCCTCGGAAAGAGGGACCTCGGAAAATTTAAATTGGCTCAGAACAGGGCAGCACGGCTGGCCCTTAAATGTACACGGAGAACTAACAATACTAATATGCATGTCAATCTCTCATGGCTCAAAGTACACATGGATGTTGTACTGTAAACACCCGATAGTGGAACACACTAAATGTATTGGCTAAAATGTTATGAAATGTAATGTCCTAAAATAATTTAAGTTGTAGATAACTGCCTGTTGTATATAACTGCCTTGGCATTGGATACTTAAATGCAAATTCAAAAATACACAAACTGTCTATGAATATGATAGTAGGCAAGCTGACAAGTTCGGTATATCTATTCATCATGTCTATCCGTCCTTTCGTCATGTCTAGCAATCTGTTACGTACGCCTCTTTTGAAGAGGGAACGCAACACCCTGCTACAACTCAACTCCCCGTGGAGGTATAGAGGTATGTGACTGTAGGTGGAGGTATAGAGGTATGTGACTGTAGGTGGAGGTAAAGAGGTATGGGACTGTAGGTGGAGGTATAGAGGTATGTGACTGTAGGTGGAGGTAAAGAGGTATGTGACTGTAGGTGGAGGTAAATAGGTATGTGACTGTAGGTGGAGGTAAAGAGGTATGTGACTGTAGGTGGAGGTAAAGAGGTATGGGACTGTAGGTGGAGGTATAGAGGTATGTGACTGTAGGTGGAGGTATAGAGGTATGTGACTGTAGGTGGAGGTAAAGAGGTATGGGACTGTAGGTGGAGGTATAGAGGTATGTGACTGTAGGTGGAGGTAAAGAGGTATGTGACTGTAGGTGGAGGTAAAGAGGTATGTGACTGTAGGTGGAGGTAAAGAGGTATGTGACTGTAGGTGGAGGTAAAGAGGTATGTGACTGTAGGTGGAGGTAAAGAGGTATGTGACTGTAGGTGGAGGTAAAGAGGTATGGGACTGTAGGTGGAGGTAAAGAGGTATGTGACTGTAGGTGGAGGTAAAGAGGTATGGGACTGTAGGTGGAGGTAAAGAGGTATGGGACTGTAGGTGGAGGTATAGAGGTATGTGACTGTAGGTGGAGGTAAAGAGGTATGTGACTGTAGGTGGAGGTAAACAGGTATGTGACTGTAGGTGGAGGTAAAGAGGTATGTGACTGTAGGTGGAGGTAAAGAGGTATGTGACTGTAGGTGGAGGTAAAGAGGTATGTGACTGTAGGTGGAGGTAAAGAGGTATGTGACTGTAGGTGGAGGTAAAGAGGTATGTGACTGTAGGTGGAGGTAAAGAGGTATGTGACTGTAGGTGGAGGTAAAGAGGTATGGGACTGTAGGTGGAGGTATAGAGGTATGGGACTGTGGGTGGAGGTAAAGAGGTATGTGACTGTAGGTGGAGGTAAAGAGGTATGGGACTGTAGGTGGAGGTAAAGAGGTATGGGACTGTAGGTGGAGGTGTGTGACTGTAGGTGGAGGTAAAGAGGTATGTGGCTGTAGGTGGAGGTATAGAGGTATGGGACTGTAGGTGGAGGTATGTGACTGTAGGTGGATGTATAGAGGTATGTGACTGTAGGTGGAGGTATGTGACTGTAGGTGGAGGTAAAGAGGTATGTGACTGTAGGTGGAGGTATAGAGGTATGTGACTGTAGGTGGAGGTAAAGAGGTATGTGACTGTAGGTGGAGGTAAAGAGGTATGGGACTGTAGGTGGAGGTAAAGAGGTATGTGACTGTAGGTGGAGGTAAAGAGGTATGTGACTGTAGGTGGAGGTATGTGACTGTAGGTGGAGGTAAAGAGGTATGTGACTGTAGGTGGAGGTAAAGAGGTATGGGACTGTAGGTGGAGGTATAGAGGTATGTGACTGTAGGTGGAGGTAAAGAGGTGTGTGACTGTAGGTGGAGGTAGAGAGGTATGGGACTGTAGGTGGAGGTATAGAGGTATGTGACTGTAGGTGGAGGTAGAGAGGTATGTGACTGTAGGTGGAGGTAAAGAGGTACGTGACTGTAGGTGGAGGTAAAGAGGTATGTGACTGTAGGTGGAGGTATAGAGGTATGGGACTGTAGGTGGAGGTAGAGGTATGGGACTGTAGGTGGAGGTATAGAGGTATGGGACTGTAGGTGGAGGTAGAGAGGTATGTGACTGTAGGTGGAGGTAAAGAGGTACGTGACTGTAGGTGGAGGTAAAGAGGTATGTGACTGTAGGTGGAGGTAAAGAGGTATGGGACTGTAGGTGGAGGTAAAGAGGTATGTGACTGTAGGTGGAGGTAAAGAGGTATGTGACTGTAGGTGGAGGTAAAGAGGTATGTGACTGTAGGTGGAGGTAAAGAGGTATGTGACTGTAGGTGGAGGTAAAGAGGTATGGGACTGTAGGTGGAGGTAAAGAGGTATGGGACTGTAGGTGGAGGTAAAGAGGTATGTGACTGTAGGTGGAGGTATAGGACTGTAGGTGGAGGTAAAGAGGTATGTGACTGTAGGTGGAGGTAAAGAGGTATGTGACTGTAGATGGAGGTAAAGAGGTATGGGACTGTAGGTGGAGGTAAAGAGGTATGTGACTGTAGGTGGAGGTAAAGAGGTATGTGACTGTAGGTGGAGGTAAAGAGGTATGTGACTGTAGGTGGAGGTAAAGAGGTATGTGACTGTAGGTGGAGTGAAAGAGGTATGTGACTGTAGGTGGAGGTAAAGAGGTATGTGACTGTAGGTGGAGTGAAAGAGGTATGTGACTGTAGGTGGAGGTATAGGACTGTAGGTGGAGGTAAAGAGGTATGGGACTGTAGGTGGAGGTAAAGAGGTATGTGACTGTAGGTGGAGGTAAAGAGGTATGTGACTGTAGGTGGAGGTATAGAGGTATGTGACTGTAGGTGGAGGTATGGGCCTGTATGTGGAGGTATAGAGGTATGGGACTGTAGGTGGAGGTAAAGAGGTATGGGACTGTAGGTGGAGGTAAAGAGGTATGGGACTGTAGGTGGAGGTAAAGAGGTATGGGACTGTAGGTGGAGGTAAAGAGGTATGGGACTGTAGGTGGAGGTAAAGAGGTATGGGACTGTAGGTGGAGGTAAAGAGGTATGGGACTGTAGGTGGAGGTATAGAGGTATGTGACTGTAGGTGGAGGTAAAGAGGTATGTGACTGTAGGTGGAGGTAAAGAGGTATGGGACTGTAGGTGGAGGTATAGAGGTATGTGACTGTAGGTGGAGGTAAAGAGGTATGGGACTGTAGGTGGAGGTATAGTGGTATGTGACTGTAGGTGGAGGTAAAGAGGTATGTGACTGTAGGTGGAGGTAAAGAGGTATGGGACTGTAGGTGGAGGTAGAGAGGTATGTGACTGTAGGTGGAGGTATAGAGGTATGGGACTGTAGGTGCAAGTAAGGATGACAGAGGCAGAGAATATTACCGTTAACAGGGAATTTATTTCCAGTATTACACGGGAATGTGGGGAAAAGGGGCTGGATGGAATCAAAGCAAAGAGAGTAAAAGACCCCCCCCTCTCCTACCCACGACTTACCTAACTAGCACCACCTGGCGCACTAACCAACATAAAGGGGAAGGTCCTCCCAGGTCTTACCTAGGGTGCATCGACAGAGTACACACTAGGGGTATAGGCATGCCCGCAGGCATCTAACCTAAACACTCCCAAGGTGCCTTCCCCCCTGGGAACAAACAAAACAGAATAATACAAACTTAAAGTGAACAATTTCAATAACCAATAAAACTGAGTCCTATTGGCACACACATACCAAGGCAGGACCGGCTACAAAATACTGTGGACAGAACTGTCTCTGCACCACAACCAACACAAAACATCCAAGAAGCTCTCTCTGAGCAACAAAGGAACACTGGCTTTTATCCAGCTGCAGAAGGAGTCCTTAATTACAGACAGCTGTATCCCCTAACGAGAGGGCGGGATCAGAGCTCCAATCTGCAATGGGGCCGACCAATCAGCTGATGGGGGAATCCAGGAAGCCATTTCCTGAAATACACATACATAAACACAAACCACAACACAGAAACACTCTCCATCATGTCTATCTATTCATCATGTCTATCTATTCATCATGTCTATCTATTCATCATGTCTATCTATCTATTCATCATGTCTATCTATCTATTCATCATGTCTATCTATCTATTCATCATGTCTATCTATTCATCATGTCTATCTATCTATTCGTCATGTCTATCTATTCATCATATCTATCTATTTATTTGTCATTTCTATCTATTCATCATGTCTATCTATTCATCATGTCTATCTATTCATCATGTCTATCTATTTATTTGTCATTTCTATCTATTCATCATGTCTATCTATCCATCTCTAATATTATAGTAGGCTAATCCACCTCAAAGGTGGCAGAAAGTTAAATATCACCAGTGTTGACTCTCTCTCCCTCCTCCTCTGTCTCCACCCTTATCCCTCCTTTGTTTCACCCCCCCTCTCCACCCCCTCCCCTCTAGGAGATATTATCCCCATGCTGCAGAGGAGAGATATGACTCTGAATCAGAATTTTGTTCTGTCAGCAAGAACATATGCCAGGCTAAAACCCTTTACCTCCATAGCCTGTCCCTCCCTCCCTCCCTCCCTCCCTCCCTCCCTCCCTCCCTGACTCTCTCTAACTCCCTCCCCCCTCTCTCTATCTCCCTCCCCCTCCCCCTCTCTCTCTCTGATTCTCTCTATCTCTGACTCTCTCTATCTCCCTCCCCCCTCTCTTTCCCTGACTCTCTCTAACTCCCTCCCCCCCTCTCTCTCTATCTCCCCCCCCTCTCTATCTCTGACTCTCTCTATCTCCCTCCCCCCTCTCTTTCCCTGACTCTCTCTAACTCCCTCCCCCCCTCTCTCTCTATCTCCCCCCCCTCTCTATCTCTGACTCTCTCTATCTCCCTCCCCCCTCTCTTTCCCTGACTCTCTCTAACTCCCTCCCCCTCTCCCCCTCTCTCTCTTCCTCTCTTGCTCTTTTTTTGTCTCTCTCTTTCTCTCTCAATTCAATTCAATTGAATGGGCTTTATTGGCATGGTAAACATTTGTTTACAAAGAAAAAGTAATTGAAATAAACAAAAGTGAGAAGAAACAAAAAACAACATCAACAAAAAAAACAAAAAAATATAGCTGTGAGCAGCAATGAACGGGGTTCACAGGATGACAGAAAGGACACAAGATCAGTTGGAGAACAAAGTAAGCACTTTGTGTAAATTATTTAAATCTCAGTTGGGTTACTCCCTATTAGCATTCCAAAATGCATCAATACACTCGCATAGCTATAACACACTGACTGTGCAAATGGCAGGACTTCCGATTTCACATTTTCCAGAATAACAGATCCACTTTTCACTATGTTCAGACCACATAATAGGGCAACAATATGTGATTATACACATTTACTTATCCAAATATTTCATATTGTTTGTCTGCATCATTTAAATCTAACATTTATTAACCTGTCTAGGATGAGCGTGCCGCTAGCGGCACACCCCCCCCCCCCCCCCCACTGAAAAACCAGTGCCGCGAAATTTAAAAAAAATATTTTTTTTAAATATTTAACTTTCACACATTAAAGTCCAATACAGCTAATGAAAGACACAGATCTTGTGAATCCAGTCAACATGTCCGATTTTTAAAATGTTTTACAGGGAAGACACAATATGTAAAGATGTACATCTATTACCTAAAAACACATTAGCATAATCCACCATCTTTTATTTGTCCACCAACACCAGTAGCCATCACCAATTCGGCTAAACTAAGATATTTATAGCCCCTAACCAACAAAAAAACTCATCAGATGACAGTCTGATAACATATTTATGGTATGGGATAGGTTTTGTTAGAAAAAAGTGCATATTTCAGGTAGATGGCATAGGTTACAATTGCACCCACCGTCACAAATGGACTAGAATAATTACTATGAGCAACGTGTTTACCTACTTACTAATCATCAAACATTTCGTAAAAATACACAGCATACACGAATCGAAAGACACAGATCCTGTGAATACAGACAATATTTCAGATTTTCTAAGTGTCTTACAGCGAAAACACAATAAATCGTTATATTAGCATAGCACATAGCACATAGCAGCCCAGCATTGATTCTAGCCAAAGTGGGCGATAACGTCAACATCGCCAAAAATATATTAATTTTTTCACTAACCTTCTCAGAATTCTTCAGATGACACTCCTGTAACATCATATTACACAATCCATATAGAGTTTGATCGAAAATGTTTATATTTAGCCACCAAAATCATGGTTAGACAATGTGAAATGTAGCTCAGCTGGTCAGAAAATGTCCTTGCGCCACTTAGACAGTGATCTACTCTTATACATAAATACTCATAAACGTGACTAAAAAATATAGGGTGGACAGGGATTGATAGACAATTTAATTCTTAATACAATTGCGGAATTACATTTTTTAATTTATCCTTACTTTTCAATACAGTTTGCGCCAAGCGAAGCTACGTCAAAAAACATGGCGTCCTAAGCCACTAAAATTTTTCGACAGAAACACGATTTATCATAATAAAAATGTCCTACTTTGAGCTGTTCTTCCATCAGTATCTTGGGCAAAGGATCCTTTCTTGGGAGTAATCGTCTTTTGGTGGAAAGCTGTCCTCTTGCCATGTGGAAATGCCAACTGCGTTCGGGATGAACTGAAAAGCGTGCCCAGCTATTCACAGCGTTTCAAAAATAAATGTCCCAAAATCGCACTAAACGGATATAAATTGCTATAAAACGCTTTAAATTAACTACCTTATGATGTTTTTAACTCCTATAACGAGTAAAAAGATGACTGGAGAAATATAACAGGCTAAACTAACGCTTGGAACAGGAGCGGGTCGGTGTCCTCCACGCGCGTTACGCACCAAGAAAAGACTTGCTAGCTACAGGGTTTTTTAATTTATAGGGCCTGTGAACGCGCAATCGACCCCATTGAAATCGTCATCACGTAAAGGCATCCAGGGGAAGACGTAAGCAGTGTCCGTATAGTCATAGCAATAACAGTGCCCTTTTAACTGACTCCAGAACAGTGGCCAACATTTCTGAAATCTGACTCCATGTCAGGGAAATTGCTGTAGAATGGGCTCTGTTCCACTTAGAGACAAAATTTCAACTCCTATAGAAACTATAGACTGTTTTCTATCCAATAATAATAATAATATGCATATTGTACGATCAAGGATTTTGTGGGAAGCCGTTTCAAAAATTACCCGATTAGCATAAATAGTCTCAACAGCGCCCCCATCCTCAACAGGTTAATTGAGATAAAGTCCTCTTGATCACTAGTTATTGCTCTAGTAACCTCTGGTGTCAATGACCTCTATAGTAACACCTACTGGTCTGGTGTCAATGACTTCTATAGTACCACCTACTGGTCTGGTGTCAATGACCTCTTTAGTACTACAAACTGGTCTGGTGTCTTTATATTCACACAGCTTCTAAAGACATAAACATGAGGTTTACATACCAGGTTTCATGGTCCAATCTCCATCGGTTCTGCTGTTGGTTCAGGTCTTATATCCCTGCTGTTGGTTCAGTTCTATTAGTCCTGCTGTTGGTTCAGGTCTTATATCCCTGCTGTTGGTTCAGTTCTATTAGTCCTGCTGTTGGTTCAGTTCTATTAGTCCTGCTGTTTGTTCAGGTCTTATATCCCTGCTGTTGGTTCAGTTCTATTAGTCCTGCTGTTGGTTCAGGTCTATTAGTCCTGCTGTTGGTTCAGTTCTATTAGTCCTGCTGTTGGTTCAGGTCTTATATCCCTGCTGTTGGTTCAGTTCTATTAGTCCTGCTTTTGGTTCAGTTCTATTAGTTCTGCTGTTGGTTCAGTTCTATTAGTCCTGCTGTTGGTTCAGTTCTATTAGTCCTGCTGTTGGTTCAGTTCTATTAGTCCTGCTGTTGGTTCAGGTCTTATATCCCTGCTGTTGGTTCAGTTCTATTAGTCCTGCTGTTGGTTCAGTTCTATTAGTCCTGCTGTTGGTTCAGGTCTATTAGTCCTGCTGTTGGTTCAGGTCTTATATCCCTGCTGTTGGTTCAGTTCTATTAGTCCTGCTGTTGGTTCAGGTCTATTAGTCCTGCTGTTGGTTCAGTTCTATTAGTCCTGCTGTTGGTTCAGTTCTATTAGTCCTGCTGTTGGTTCAGTTCTATTAGTCCTGCTGTTGGTTCAGTACTTTAGGAGGAGAGACACTTTATTAACCAGAGCTGTAATGTTAGGAGGAGGAGAGACACTTTATTAACCAGAGCTGTAATGTTAGGAGGAGGATAGACAAGGATATACATTTACTTGGTAACCACTTTGACGTTTATGGAAATGTGAAATTAATGTAGTAGAATATAACACAATAGATCTGGTAAAGTTAATACAAAGAAAAACAAACAACCGTTACTAATCTCATTAGCCTACGTTAGCTCAACTGTCCCGTTTGGACCCACCAATCCTGACGAAGTTAAACAAACTTTTCCCGTGGTGCCCCCAGGTCACTGAGTTAATTGTTACATGATTACTCTTCTCACGTAATAATAAACGGAGTTAATTATTCGATAAATAGCGTGTCATCACATTAATGCTAGCACATTTCTCTCTGCATTGTTGGGAAGCGCTGTAAAGCTTTTCACTGTTAGTCTACACCTGTAGTTTTACGAAGCATGTGCCAAATATTGTTACCCCCTCATGTGCATTTTACCAATAGTTCTGTGGTCTCACGGGTCTTCTCATGTACCCCCTGTGGATAGACCAAGTACCCCCTGTGGATAGACCAAGTACCCCCTGTGGATAGACCAAGTACCCCCTGTAGATAGACCAAGTACCCCCTGTGGATAGACCAAGTACCCCCTGTAGATAGACCAAGTACCCCCTGTAGATAGACCAAGTACCCCCTGTAGATAGACCAAGTACCCCCTGTGGATAGACCAAGTACCCCCTGTAGATAGACCAAGTACCCCCTGTGGATAGACCAAGTACCCCCTGTAGATAGACCAAGTACCCCCTGTAGATAGACCAAGTACCCCCTGTAGATAGACCAAGTACTCCCTGTAGATAGACCAAGTACCCCCTGTGGATAGACCAAGTACCCCCATGTAGATAGACCAAGTACCCCCTGTAGATAGACCAAGTACCCCCTGTGGATAGACCAAGTACCTCCTGTAGATAGACCAAGTACCCCCTGTAGATAGACCAAGTACCCCCTGTGGATAGACCAAGTACCCCCTGTAGATAGACCAAGTACCCCCTGTGGATAGACCAAGTACCTCCTGTAGATAGACCAAGTACCCCATGTAGATAGACCAAGTACTCCCTGTGGATAGACCAAGTACCCCCTGTGGATAGACCAAGTACCTCCTGTAGATAGACCAAGTACCCCCTGTAGATAGACCAAGTACCCCCTGTGGATAGACCAAGTACCCCCTGTGGATAGACCAAGTACCCCCTGTGGATAGACCAAGTACCCCCTGTGGTCGTAGTACCCCCTGTGGATAGACCAAGTACCCCCTGTGGATAGACCAAGTACCCCCTGTGGTCGTAGTACCCCCTGTGGATAGACCAAGTACCCCCTGTGGATAGACCAAGTACCCCCATGTAGATAGACCAAGTACCCCTGTAGATAGACCAAGTGGTCCTAGTACCCTTGGTTGGGAAACACTTCTCTAGGGAAACGGTGTCTAGAAGGAATTTGTTGTCCTGGCAACTAGACCTTTTTTTTGGAACACCATTGTTTGTCTTACTGGGATTTACTGACAGGACCCAGGTCTGACAGGGCCCAGGTCTGACAGGGCCCAGGTCTGACAGGGCCCAGGTCTGACAGGGCCCAGGTCTGACAGGGCCCAGGTCTGACAGGGCCCAGGTCTGACAGAATCTGTGCAGAAGATCTAGGTGCTGCTGTAGACCCTCCTTGGTTTTGGACAGAAGCACCAGATCATCAGCAAACTGTAGACATTTGACTTCAGAACCTTGTAGGGTGATGCCGGGTGATGCAGACTGTTCTAGTGCCCTCGCCGATTCATTGATAAACACAGAGTGTACAAAACATTATTAACTTTTTCTTAATATTGAGATGCACCTTCTTTTGTCCTCAGAACAACCACCATTTTTTTTTCGAGGCATATCCACGAATCCGGAGGGGCGGAGACGGGCGCCGCGAGGAGTTTATTTGTCCTTCGGGAAACTAGGCGTATGTGGCGGTTCACTACTTCACACGAGAGCCGTTTCAACGTAAATAAAAAAATATTTAATCATTTTTAAAACTTTCGTGTGTCTTAATAGACAAACTTGTATGTCATCGGTAAATACAAATAACATTGTTAAATTGTGAGCCTAGTTGGTTTAGCCACAGAAAAAGTCAGCAACCGTCCTGCTAGCCACCAGTGTCATGGTTGACGTTGTCAAACACAGATGAGAAATGAAAGGACTGAGAAATAATTGGTGCTTCTAAATTTACACATCACACACACTGTCATGGCTGTAGATTACATATACATCTCTCTCGCTCTCTCTCGCGCTCTCTCTGCGCTATCCGTCAGCTTTACAATGAAACATTTTGTCACACGGATGAATATTCACTTCTGTCAAAGTGTTTGTGTGTCTACTTATATTTAGACTCCATTTAGTGGTCTTTCTCTCTCTTCTAGGCATGTATCTTTCCTCTCTTAGTCACTAGTGTAGGGTAGTCTAGGGTAGGATATTGTAGTGTAGTGTAGTCTAGGGTAGGATATTGTAGCATAGTGTAGTCTAGGGTAGGATATTATAGTATAGTGTAGGGTAGTCTAGGGTAGGATATTATAGTATAGTGTAGGGTAGTCTAGGGTAGGATATTGTAGTGTAGGGTAGTCTAGGGTAGGATATTGTAGTGTAGGGTAGTCTAGGGTAGGATATTGTAGTGTAGTGTAGTCTAGGGTAGGATATTGCAGCTTAGGGTAGTCTATGGTAGGATATTATAGTGTAGTGTAGTCTAGGGTAGGATATTGCAGCTTAGGGTAGTCTAGGGTAGGATATTGTAGTCTAGGGTAGGATAGGGTAGTGCAGGGTAGTCTAAGGTAGTATATTGTTGTGTAGGGTAGTCTAGGGTAGGATATTGTAGTGTTGGGTAGTCTAGGGTAGGATATTGCATCTTAGGGTAGTCTAGGGTAGGATATTGTAGTCTAGGGTAGGATAGGGTAGTGCAGGGTAGTCTAAGGTAGTATATTGTAGTGTAGGGTAGTCTAGGGTAGGATATTGTAGTGTTGGGTAGTCTAGGGTAGGATAGTGTAGTGTAGGGTAGTCTAGGGTAGGATAGTGTATTGTAGGGTAGTCTAGGGTAGGATATTGTAGAGTAGGGTAGTCTAGGGTAGGATATTGTAGTGTAGGGTAGTCTAGGGTAGGATATTATAGTGTAGGGTAGTCTAGGGTAGGATATTATAGTGTAGGGTAGTCTAGGGTAGGATAGTGTATTGTAGGGTAGTCTAGGGTAGGATATTGTAGAGTAGGGTAGTCTAGGGTAGGATATTGTAGTGTAGGGTAGTCTAGGGTAGGATATTATAGTGTAGGGTAGTCTAGGGTAGGATATTATAGTGTAGGGTAGTCTAGGGTAGGATAGTGTATTGTAGGGTAGTCTAGGGTAGGATATTGTAGAGTAGGGTAGTCTAGGGTAGGATATTGTAGTGTAGGAAGTCTAGGGTAGGATATTATAGTGTAGTATAGTCTAGGGTAGGATATTGTAGTGTAGGGTAGTCTAAGGTAGGATATTGTAGTGTAGGGTAGTCTAGGGTAGGGTATCCTACTATACCTGCTGTATAGTAGTATACCAGCCTAGTGTAGTAAACTACCTGCTGTATAGTAGTATACCAGCCTAGTGTAGTAAACTACCTGCTGTATAGTAATATACCAGCCTAGTGTAGTAAACTACCTGCTGTATACCAGCCTAGTGTAGTAAACTAGCTGCTGTATAGTAGTATACCAGCCTAGTGTAGTAAACTATCTGCTGTATAGTAGTATACCAGCCATTTGTCGTAAACTAGCTGCTGTACGGTGGTATACCAGCCTAGTGTAGTAAACTACCTGCTTTATAGTAGTATACCAGCCTAGTGTAGTAAACTAGCTGCTGCACGGTGGTATACCAGCCTAGTGTAGTAAACTAGCTGCTGTACGGTGGTATACCAGTCTGCTGTGTGATGATTTGTAGCTGTAGTCTCTCCCTCCGAGCTCCAGCACCACTACATATATTTCTCGTCTACACACACTAAAAGAAATGAAGTAAAAAAATAGGGGAACACATAAATCATACAGATAAAAGATAAAATCCCGTCTCCCAGCAGGCCGTCTGTCTGTCTCAGGGTCGTCGTCGCGGCAGAAGAGGGTGGAGGGAGACGGGACACGAGGAAAACGTAGCCTGTCAATCGTTTTCTCTCTCCTTTCCCCCTTTTTTTTGTGTTCTTCTTATCTCAGACCTGTCAGGGAATTATTTTCTTAAATGACATATTCACCTATTACCAAGTGAAACCGTTGTTGTTTTTTATGGTTTTTCCTTTGCATTCCAAAATGCTCCCTATTCCCTATAGTGTGCACTACTTTTGACCAGGGCCCATAGGGTGAATAGAGTGCCATTCAGGACACACAATATTCCTAGCTGAGTTTCTTTTGTATTTTGTAGGCAGATGTTGTTTTACCTCGTTTCTACTGAGATAGTACTAGTTCTCTTCTGTTCTGGATGTGTCCACTCTAACTGCTATTATCAGGATTCTCTATGTAGCTGATGTTGTGTCATTGATAATGTTCAACTCTCTGTCCATCTCTCCATCTCCCCCCCCCCCTCTCCTCATCGTGGATGATAGGCACTGAGGAGCTGAACAGAGACACAGAGAAATGGACCGGTGTGAAGATGACTGGAATGTCAAATCATTTCAGAGTGACACTATCATGGTACCAACACAACAAGACAATCGTGAAGAGGACACGACAACGCCTGTTCCCTCTCAGGAGGCTGAAAAGATTTGGCATGGGTCCCCAGATCCTCAAAAAGGTTCTACTGATGCACCATCGAGAGCATCCTGACTGGTTGCATCACTGTTCAGCCTATGACCGTAGGGCAACACAGAGGGTAGTGTGTACGGCCCAGTACACCACTGGGGCCAAGCTTCCTGCCATCCAGGATGTCTATACCGTGCCCAGGACATAGACTCCTGTTCTAGACAGGTAAACACACCTCTATCTGGCTGTGGTGGTCTCTCTCTCTCTCTCTCTCTCTCTCTCTCTCTCTCTCTCTCTCTCTCTCTCTCTCTCTCTCTCTCTCTCTCTCTCTCTCTCTCTCTCTCTCTCTCTCTCTCTCTCTCTCTCTCTCTCTCTCTCTCTCTCCTCTCTCCTCTCTCTCTCTCTCTCTCTCTCTCCTCTCTCTCTCTCTCTCTCTCTCTCTCTCTCTCTCTCTCTCTCTCTCTCTCTCTCTCTCTCTCTCTCTCTCCTCTCTCTCTCTCTCTCTCTCTCCTCTCTCTCTCTCTCTCTCTCTCTCTCTCTCTCTCTCTCTCTCTCTCTCTCTCTCTCTTATCAGGCTGTGATGATCTATTTTCCTTCCAAATGGCACCCTATTCTAGAGGTCGACCGATTAATCGGAATGGCCGATTAATTAGGGCCGGTTTCAAGTTCATAGCATAACCGATTTGGCCTATTTTTATTTTTATATTTTTTACATTTGTTGCACCTTTATTTAACTAGGCAAGTCAGTTAAGAACACATTCTTATTTTCAATGACGGCCTACCGGGGAACGGTGTGTTAACTGCCTTGTTCAGGGGCAGAACGACAGATTTTTACCTTGTCAGCTCGGGGATTCAATCTTGCAACCTTACGGTTAACTAGTCCAACGCTCTAAAGACCTGCCTCACGAGGAGCCCGCCTGTTACGCGAATGCAGTAAGAAGCCAAGGTAAGTTGCTAGCTAGCATTAAACTTATCTTATAAAAAACAATCAATCAATCAATCATAATCACTAGTTATAACTCCACATGGTTGATGATATTACTAGTTTATCTAGCGTGTCCTGCGTTGCATATAATCGATGCGGTGCGTATCGTAGCTCCAATGTGTACCTCACCATAAACATCAATGCCTTTCTTAAAATCAATACACAGAAGTATATATTTTTAAACCTGCATATTTAGCTAAAAGAAATCCAGGTTAGCAGGCAATATTACCCAGGTGAAATTGTGTCATTTCTCTTGCGTTCATTGCACGCAGAGTCAGAGTATATGCAACAGTTTGGGCCGCCTAATTTGCCAGATTTGTACGTAATTATGACATAACATTGAAGATTGTGCAATGTAACAGGAATATTTAGACTGATGGATGCCACCCGTTAGATAAAATACAAAACGGTTCCGTATTTCACTGAAAGAATAAACATCTTGTTTTCGAGATGATAGTTTCCGGATTCGACCGTATTAATGACCTAAGGCTCGTATTTCTGTGTGTTATTATGTTATAATTAAGTCTATGATTTGATAAAGCAGTCTGACTGAGCGATGGTGGGCACCAGCAGGCTCGTAAGCATTCATTCAAACAGCACTTTCATGTGTTTTGCCAGCAGCTCTTCGCAATGCTTCAAGCATTGCGCTGTTTATGACTTCAAGTCTATCAACTCCCGAGATTAGGCTGGTGTAACCGATGTGAAATGGCTAGCTAGTTAGCGGGGTGCGCGCTAATAGCGTTTCAAACGTCACTCGCTCTGAGACTTGGAGTAGTTGTTCCCCTTGCTCTGCATGGGTAACGCTGCTTCGAGGGTGGCCGTTGTCGATGTGTTCCTGGTTCGAGCCCAGGGAGGAGCGAGGAGAGGGACGGAAGCTATACTGTTACACTGGCAATACTAAAGTACCTATAAGAACATCCAATAGTCAAAGGTATATGAAATACAAATGGTATAGAGAGAAATAGTCCTATAATTCCTATAATAACTACAACCTAAAACTTCTTACTTGGGAATATTGAAGACTCATGTTAAAAGGAACCACCAGCTTTCATATGTTCTCATGTTCTGAGCAAGGAACTTAAACGTTAGCTTTCTTACATGGCACATATTGCACTTTTACTTTCTTCTCCAACACTTTGTTTTTGCATTATTTAAACCAAATTGAACATGTTTCGTTATTTATTTGAGGCTAAATTGATTTTATTGATGTATTATATTAAGTTAAAATAAGTGTTCATTCAGTATTGTTGTAGTTGTCATTATTACAAATAAATAAAAAAATAGTCCGATTCAATCGGAATCTGATTTTTTGGTCCTCCAATAATTGGTATCGGTATCGGTGTTGAAAAATCATAATCGGTCGACCTCTACCCTACATAGGGCACTACTTTAGACCAGGGCACATAACCACCCTATTCCCTACATAGGGCACTACTTTAGACCAGGGCCCATAACCACCCTATTCCCTACATAGGGCACTACTTTAGACCAGGGCCCATAACCACCCTATTCCCTACATAGGGCACTACTTTAGACCAGGGCCCATAACCACCCTATTCCCTACATAGGGCACTACTTTAGACCAGGACCCATAACCACCCTATTCCCTACATAGTGCACTACTTTAGACCGGGACCCATAACCACCCTATTCCCTACATAGTGCACTACTTTAAACCAGGACCCATAACCACCCTATTCCCTACCTAGTGCACTATTCTAGACCAGGACCCATAACCAACCTATTCCCTACATAGTGCACTACTTTAAACCAGGACCCATAACCACCCTATTCCATATATAGTGCACTACTTTAAACCAGTACCCATAACCACCCTATTCCCTACATAGTGCACTACTTTTGACTGTTATTCCTGGTGAAATCAGCTTACTTTGTTCTTCAGTCGAGGATCTCTCCCGCTTTCTTTTTTAATTGGCCAGCGTCTCTCTTTTATCCTCCCTCTTCTTCTCTCATATATTACTACGGTAGACCCTTAGGACCCTCATCCCCTTTCAACGCACGTCGTTAACACACGTTCATCCTTCCTGTCGTTTTCTCAACACCTCCCTCCTAACTTCCTCCCATTTGTTGTTAGTTTAATGTATTATTTTGTTTCTTCTCCTCCCCCCGTCTCGTTTTCCTCTCCTCCACTGCCACGTTCATATATTTCCCCTCTGAAGAGCATTGTACTAGTTTTAGCAGTGAACACATCACAGGAGCTGGCTCAACCAATCACGTCAGGCCGCAGAGGGAGAGAGAGACGTGGAGAATACATGGAGAGAGAGAGACAGTGGGACGGTTTGAGGAAGGGAGGAAATGTGAAAGGGACGAGAGAAGGTAGGAAGGGGGTGAAGGTGAAAGAGAGAACGGAGATTGATTAAAAGGAAAACGCATCAGTGGAAATGTCAATGTTTCTGAAAGAGGTTGAAGAAAAAGGGGGAAAGAATGTAATTAGAAAAATAATGAGAAAGTTACAACTAACTAATTAAGAGAGAGAGGGAGGAAGGGAGAGGGAGAGAGAGGGAAGAGAGAGAGAGGGAGGAAGGGATAGGGAGAGAAGGAAGAGAGAGAGAGAGGGAGGAAGGGAGAGGTAGAGAGAGGGAAGAGAGAGAGAGAGGGAGGAAGGGAGAGGGAGAGAGAGGGAAGAGAGAGAGAGAGGGAGGGAGAGAGAGGGAAGAGAGAGAGAGAGGGAGGAAGGGAGAGGGAGAGAGAAAAGGACAGATAGACAGAGAGATTGAGACAGCATGGCGAGAGAGAGAAGCAGATAGACAGAGATTGAGACAGAGAGCATGGAGAGAGAGGCAGATAGACAGAGATTGAGACAGAGAGCATAGAGAGAGAGAGAGAGAGAGGTGGGAGACAGAGAGACAGAGAGAGAATAGAGAGAGGATAGACAGAGAGCATGGAGAGAGAAAGGCAGAGAGAGAGAGAGAGGCAGACTTGGTTGTAATTAATAAGTGAGACTTTAACATCTTAATCGTCTACACGGGATGATGGGCGACTGGCGGCCTGCGAATCAAGAGGAGGAGAAATCCAGGAAGATGGAGGAAGCCAGGATGGAGGAAGCCAGGAGTATGGAGGAAGCCAGGAGGATAGAGGAAGCCAGGAGGATGGAGGAAGCCCGGAGGATGGAGGAAGCCCGGAGGAGGGAGGAAGCCAGGACCATGGAAGAAGCCAGGAGGATGGAGGAAGCCAGGAGCATGGAGGAAGCCAGGAGGATGGAGGAAGCCAGGAGGATAGAGGATGCCAGGAGGATAGAGGAAGCCAGAAGGATGGAGGAAGCCAAGAGGATGGAGGAAGCCAGGAGGATGGAGGAAGCCAGGAGGATGGAGGAAGCCAGGAGGATGGAGGAAGCCAGGAGGATAGAGGAAGCCAGGAAGATGGAGGAAGCCAGGAGGATGGAGGAAGCCAGGAGGATGGAGGAAGCCAGGAGGATGGAGGAAGCCAGGAGGATAGAGGAAGCCAGGAGGATAGAGGAAGCCAGGAGGATGGAGGAAGCCAGGAGGATGGAGGAAGCCAGGAGGATGGACAAAGCCATGAGGATGGAAGAAGCCAGGAGGATGGAGGAAGCCAGAAGGATGGAGGAAGCCCGGAGGAGGGAGGAAGCCAGGACCATGGAAGAAGCCAGGAGGATAGAGGAAGCCAGGAAGGATGGAGGAACCCAGAAGGATGGAAGAAGCCAGGAGGAGGGAGGAAGCCAGGATGATGGAGGATGCCAGGAGGATGGAAGGAAGCCCGGAGGATGGAGGAAGCCAGGAGGATGGAGGAAGCCAGGAGGATAGAGGAAGCCAGGAAGATGGAGGAAGCCAGGAGGATGGAGGAAGCCCGGAGGGTGGAGGAAGCCAGGAGGATAGAGGAAGCCAGGAGGATGGAGGAAGCCAGGAGGATGGAAGAAGCCAGGAGGATGGAAGAAGCCAGGAGGATGGAGGAAGCCAGAAGGATGGAGGAAGCCCGGAGGGGGGAAGAAGCCAGGAGGATGGAAGAAGCCAGGAGGATAGAGGAAGCCAGGATGATGGAGGATGCCAGGAGGATGGAAGGAAGCCCGGAGGATGGAGGAAGCCAGGAGGATGGAGGAAGCCAGGAGGATGGAGGAAGCCAGGAGGATGGAGGAAGCCAGGAGGATGGAAGAAGCCAGGAGGATAGAGGAAGCCAGGATGATGGAGGATGCCAGGAGGATGGAAGGAAGCCCGGAGGATGGAGGAAGCCAGGAGGATGGAGGAAGCCAGGAGGATGGAGGAAGCCAGGAGGATGGAGGAAGCCAGGAGGATGGAGGAAGCCAGGAGGGAGGGAGGAAGCCAGGAGGATAGAGGAAGTCAGGAGGATGGAGGAAGCCAGGAGGATA
The DNA here is from genome assembly GCF_029448725.1 of Salvelinus fontinalis. Classification (NCBI taxonomy): domain Eukaryota; kingdom Metazoa; phylum Chordata; class Actinopteri; order Salmoniformes; family Salmonidae; genus Salvelinus; species Salvelinus fontinalis. Next base: position 41,734,179 of record NC_074684.1, on the reverse strand, counting down.
GAGGAAGCCAGGAGGATAGAGGAAGCCAGGAGGATGGAGGAAGCCAGGAGGGAGGGAGGAAGCCAGGAGGATGGAGGAAGCCAGGAGGATGGAGGAAGCCATGAGGATAGAGGAAGCCAGGAGGATGGGGGAAGCCAGGAGGATGGAGGAAGCCAGGAGGATGGAGGAAGCCAGGAGGGAGGGAGGAAGCCAGGAGGATGGAGGAAGCCAGGAGGATGGAGGAAGCCATGAGGATAGAGGAAGCCAGGAGGATGGGGGAAGCCAGGAGGATGGAGGAAGCCAGGAGGATGGAGGAACCCAGGAGGATGGAGGAAGCCAGGAGGATGGAAGAAGCCAGGAGGATGGAAGAAGCCAGGAGGATAGAGGAAGCCAGGAGGATAGAGGAAGCCAGGAGGATGGAGGAAGCCCGGAGGAGGGAGGAAGCCAGGAGGATGGAGGAAGCCAGGAGGATAGAGGAAGCCAGGAGGATGGAGGAAGCCAGGAGGATGGAAGAAGCCAGGAGGATAGAGGAAGCCAGGAGGATAGAGGAAGCCAGGAGGATAGAGGAAGCCAGGAGGATGGAGGAAGCCAGGAGGGAGGGAGGAAGCCAGGAGGGAAGGAGGAAGCCAGGAGGATAGAGGAAGCCAGGAGGATAGAGGAAGCCAGGAGGATGGAGGAAGCCAGGAGGATGGAGGAAGCCAGGAGGGAAGGAGGAAGCCAGGAGGGAAGGAGGAAGCCAGGAGGATAGAGGAAGCCAGGAGGATAGAGGAAGCCAGGAGGATAGAGGAAGCCAGGAGGATGGAGGAAGCCAGGAGGGAAGGAGGAAGCCAGGAGGATGGAGGAAGCCAGGAGGATGGAGGAAGCCAGGAGGATGGAGGAAGCCAGGAGGATGGAGGAAAGAGAGAGGCTGTAGATCAATAGGGTCCTCTGTTTGGTATAATTGCTCAGTCTGTCTCAAGATGTTGAGTGTGTGTGTCTGTCTCAAGGTGTGTGTGTGTGTGTGTGTGTTTGTGTGTGTGTGTGTGTGTGTGTGTGTGTGTGTGTGTGTGTGTGTGCAGGCCTCCCTCTAAACAAAGGGTATTGAGTTAAACTCCCCTAGCATGGATCAGAGAGAGACATTATAGAAATTTGTGTGTGTGTGTGTGTGTGTGTGTGTGTGTGTGTGTGTGTGTGTGTGTGTGTGTGTGTGTGTGTGTGTGTGTGTGTGTGTGTGTGTGTGTGTGTGTGTGTGTGTGCAGGCCTCCCTCTAAACAAAGGGTATTGAGTTAAACTCCCCTTGCATGGATCAGAGAGAGACATTATAGAAATGTGTGTGTGTGTGTGTGTGTGTGTGTGTGTGTGTGTGTGTGTGTGTGTGTGTGTGTGTGTGTGTGTGTGTGTGTGTGTGTGTGTGTGTGTGTGTGTGTGTGTGTGTGTGTGTATGCGTGTGTGTGTGTGTGTGTGTGTGTGTGTGTGTGTGTGTGTGTGAAGCGATGAGCCACAGATCCTGACTCCTGTGAACGCGGGAGAACAGTAATAATCACCATATGACCCAGAGGTATACTGCCATTGATAGGCTAAGCACATTATCCATCCACAGGTGTCACCCATCGATTGGTCAGGCCGGCTGTCCGTATAGAGGTGGAAGGCATTGATTGGTTCATTCTTTTAGAGTGAATTATTTCGACTGTATTGATCAGCTTTGTGTATTTAATAAGAAGTGTGTGTGTGTACTTTAGAAAAGACATAAAAAGTATTTGGTTGTAATTGTAAGTTTGTAATATTGTATGTTATCGAATCCCCCGAGCTGACAAGGTATAAATCTGTTGTTCTGCCCCTGAACAAGGCAGTTAACCCGCTGTTCCCCTGAACAAGGCAGTTAACCCACTGTTCCCCTGAACAAGGCAGTTAACCCACTGTTCCCCTGAACAAGGCAGTTAACCCACCGTTCCCCTGAACAAGGCAGTTAACCCACTGTTCCCCTGAACAAGGCAGTTAACCCACTGTTCCCCTGAACAAGGCAGTTTACCCACTGTTCCCCTGAACAAGGCAGTTAATCCACTGTTCCCCTGAACAAGGCAGTTAACCCACTGTTCCCCTGAACAAGGCAGTTAACCCACTGTTCCCCTGAACAAGGCAGTTAACCCACCGTTCCCCTGAACAAGGCAGTTAACCCACTGTTCCCCTGAACAAGGCAGTTAACCCACTGTTCCCCTGAACAAGGCAGTTAACCCACCGTTCCCCTGAACAAGGCAGTTAACCCACTGTTCCCCTGAACAAGGCAGTTAACCCACCGTTCCCCTGAACAAGGCAGTTAACCCACTGTTCCCCTGAACAAGGCAGTTAACCCACTGTTCCCCTGAACAAGGCAGTTAACCCACTGTTCCCCTGAACAAGGCAGTTAACCCGCTGTTCCCCGGTAGGACGTCATTGAAACTAAGCATTTGTTCATAACTGACTTGCCAAGTTAAATAAAGATTAAAGCATTTTTTTTAAACAAATATATATTATTTGGGTGGTCAACCATCATCCAGGAGAGTAAAATCAAATCAACGTTTATTTGTCACGTGCGCTGAATACAACAGGTGTAGTAGACCTTACAGTGAAATGCTGAATACAACAGGTGTAGTAGACCTTACAGTGAAATGCTGAATACAACAGGTGTAGTAGACCTTACAGTGAAATGCTGAATACAACAGGTGTAGTAGACCTTACAGTGAAATGCTGAATACAACAGGTGTAGTAGACCTCACAGTGAAATGCTGAATACAACAGGTGTAGACCTTACAGTGAAATGCTGAATACAACAGGTGTAGTAGACCTCACAGTGAAATGCTGAATACAACAGGTGTAGTAGACCTGACAGTGAAATGCTAAATACAACAGGTGTAGTAGACCTCACAGTGAAATGCTGAATACAACAGGTGTAGTAGACCTTACAGTGAAATGCTGAATACAACAGGTGTAGTAGACCTTACAGTGAAATGCTGAATACAACAGGTGTAGTAGACCTTACAGTGAAATGCTGAATACAACAGGTGTAGTAGACCTTACAGTGAAATGCTGAATACAACAGGTGTAGTAGACCTCACAGTGAAATGCTGAATACAACAGGTGTAGACCTTACAGTGCAATGCTGAATACAACAGGTGTAGTAGACCTCACAGTGAAATGCTGAATACAACAGGTGTAGACCTTACAGTGAAATGCTGAATACAACAGGTGTAGTAGACCTCACAGTGAAATGCTGAATACAACAGGTGTAGTAGACCTGACAGTGAAATGCTAAATACAACAGGTGTAGTAGACCTCACAGTGAAATGCTGAATACAACAGGTGTAGTAGACCAAACAGTGAAATGCTGAATACAACAGGTGTAGTAGACCTTACAGTGAAATGCTGAATACAACAGGTGTAGTAGACCTTACAGTGAAATGCTGAATACAACAGGTGTAGTAGACCTCACAGTGAAATGCTGAATACAACAGGTGTAGTAGACCTTACAGTGAAATGCTGAATACAACAGGTGTAGTAGACCTTACAGTGAAATGCTGAATACAACAGGTGTAGTAGACCTTACAGTGAAATGCTGAATACAACAGGTGTAGACCTCACAGTGAAATGCTGAATACAACAGGTGTAGTAGACCTCACAGTGAAATGCTGAATACAACAGGTCTAGTAGACCTCACAGTGAAATGCTGAATACAACAGGTGTAGTAGACCTCACAGTGAAATGCTGAATACAACAGGTGTAGTAGACCTCACAGTGAAATGCTGACTACAACAGTTGTAGTAGACCTCACAGTGAAATGCTGAATACAACAGGTGTAGTAGACCTCACAGTGAAATGCTGAATACAACAGGTGTAGTAGACCTTACAGTGAAATGCTGAATACAACAGGTGTAGTAGACCTCACAGTGAAATGCTGAATACAACAGGTGTAGTAGACCTTACAGTGAAATGCTAAATACAACAGGTGTAGTAGACCTCACAGTGAAATGCTGAATACAACAGGTGTAGTAGACCTTACAGTGAAATGCTGAATACAACAGGTGTAGTAGAACTCACAGTGAAATGCTGAATACAACAGGTGTAGTAGACCTTACAGTGAAATGCTGAATACAACAGGTGTAGTAGACCTTACAGTGAAATGCTGAATACAACAGGTGTAGTAGACCTCACAGTGAAATGCTGAATACAACAGGTGTAGTAGACCTCACAGTGAAATGCTGAATACAACAGGTGTAGACCTTACAGTGCAATGCTGAATACAACAGGTGTAGTAGACCTCACAGTGAAATGCTGAATACAACAGGTGTAGACCTTACAGTGAAATGCTGAATACAACAGGTGTAGTAGACCTCACAGTGAAATGCTGAATACAACAGGTGTAGTAGACCTGACAGTGAAATGCTAAATACAACAGGTGTAGTAGACCTCACAGTGAAATGCTGAATACAACAGGTGTAGTAGACCTTACAGTGAAATGCTGAATACAACAGGTGTAGTAGACCTTACAGTGAAATGCTGAATACAACAGGTGTAGTAGACCTCACAGTGAAATGCTGAATACAACAGGTGTAGTAGACATTACAGTGAAATGCTGAATACAACAGGTGTAGTAGACCTTACAGTGAAATGCTGACTACAACAGGTGTAGTAGACCTCACAGTGAAATGCTGAATACAACAGGTGTAGTAGACCTTACAGTGAAATGCTGAATACAACAGGTGTAGTAGACCTTACAGTGAAATGCTGAATACAACAGGTGTTGTAGACCTCACAGTGAAATGCTGAATACAACAGGTGTAGTAGACCTCACAGTGAAATGCTGAATACAACAGGTGTAGTAGACCGTACAGTGAAATGCTAAATACAACAGGTGTAGTAGACCTTACAGTGAAATGCTGAATACAACAGGTGTAGTAGACCTTACAGTGAAATGCTGAATACAACAGGTGTAGTAGACCTCACAGTGAAATGCTGAATACAACAGGTGTAGTAGACCTTACAGTGAAATGCTGAATACAACAGGTGTAGTAGACCTTACAGTGAAATGCTGAATACAACAGGTGTTGTAGACCTCACAGTGAAATGCTGAATACAACAGGTGTAGTAGACCTCACAGTGAAATGCTGAATACAACAGGTGTAGTAGACCTTACAGTGAAATGCTGAATACAACAGGTATAGTAGACCTTACAGTAAAATGCTGAATACAACAGGTGTAGTAGACCTCACAGTGAAATGCTGAATACAACAGGTGTAGTAGACCTCACAGTGAAATGCTGAATACAACAGGTGTAGTAGACCTCACAGTGAAATGCTGAATACAACAGGTGTAGTAGACCTCACAGTGAAATGCTTACTTACAGGCTCTAACCAACAGTGCAAAAAAAGTGTTATGTGAACAATATGTAGGTAAAGAAATAAAACATAAAAAAATAAAAAAATAAAACAACAGTAAAAGACAGACTACATACAGTAGAGAGGTTATATACAGTAGAGAGGCTATATACAGTAGAGAGGCTACATACAGTAGAGAGGTTATATACAGTAGAGAGGCTATATACAGTAGAGAGGTTATATACAGTAGAGAGGCTATATACAGTAGAGAGGCTATATACAGTAGAGAGGCTATATACAGTAGAGAGGCTACATACAGTAGAGAGGCTATATACAGTAGAGAGGCTATATACAGTAGAGAGGCTATATACAGTAGAGAGGTTATATACAGTAGAGAGGCTATATACAGTAGAGAGGCTACATACAGTAGAGAGGTTATATACAGTAGAGAGGCTATATACAGTAGAGAGGTTATATACAGTAGAGAGGCTATATACAGTAGAGAGGCTATATACAGTAGAGAGGCTATATACAGTAGAGAGGTTATATACAGTAGAGAGGTTATATACAGTAGAGAGGCTATATACATTAGAGAGGTTATATACAGTAGAGAGGTTATATACAGTAGAGAGGCTATATACAGTAGAGAGGCTATATACAGTAGAGAGGCTATATACAGTAGAGAGGCTATATACAGTAGAGAGGTTATATACAGTAGAGAGGCCATATACAGTAGAGAGGTTATATACAGTAGAGAGGCTATATACAGTAGAGAGGTTATATACAGTAGAGAGGTTATATACAGTAGAGAGGTTATATACAGTAGAGAGGCTATATACAGTAGAGAGGCTATATACAGTAGAGAGGTTATATACAGTAGAGAGGCTATATACAGTAGAGAGGCTATATACAGTAGAGAGGCTATATACAGTAGAGAGGCTATATACAGTAGAGGGGCTATATACAGTAGAGAGGCTATATACAGTAGAGAGGTTATATACAGTAGTGAGGCTATATACAGTAGAGAGGCTTTATACAGTAGAGAGGCTATTTACAGTAGAGAGGCTATATACAGTAGAGAGGCTTTATACAGTAGAGAGGCTATATACAGTAGAGAGGTTATATACAGTAGAGAGGCTATATACAGTAGAGAGGCTATATACAGTAGAGAGGCTATATACAGTAGAGAGGTTATATACAGTAGAGAGGCTATATACAGTAGAGAGGCTATATACAGTAGAGAGGCTATATACAGTAGAGAGGCTATATACAGTAGAGAGGCTGTATACAGTAGAGAGGCTATATACAGTAGAGAGGCTATATACAGTAGAGAGGTTATATACAGTAGAGAGGTTATATACAGTAGAGAGGCTATATACAGTAGAGAGGCTATATACAGTAGAGAGGCTATATACAGTAGAGAGGCTATATACAGTAGAGAGGCTATATACAGTAGAGAGGCTGTATACAGTAGAGAGGCTATATACAGTAGAGAGGCTATATACAGTAGAGAGGTTATATACAGTAGAGAGGTTATATACAGTACAGAGGTTATATACAGTAGAGAGGCTATATACAGTAGAGAGGCTATATACAGTAGAGAGGCTATATACAGTAGAGAGTATATATACAGTAGAGAGGCTACATACAGTAGATAGGCTACATACAGTAGAGAGGCTACATACAGTAGAGAGGTTACATACAGTAGAGAGGCTATATACAGTAGAGAGGCTATATACAGTAGAGAGGCTATATACAGTAGAGAGGCTATATACAGTAGAGAGGCAATATACAGTAGAGAGGCTATATACAGTAGAGAGGCTATATACAGTAGAGAAGCTATATACAGTAGAGAAGCTATATACAGTAGAGAGGCTATATACAGTAGAGAGGTTATATACAGTAGAGAGGCTACATACAGTAGATAGGCTACATACAGTAGAGAGGCTACATACAGTAGAGAGGTTATATACAGTAGAGAGGCTATATACAGTAGAGAGGTTATATACAGTAGAGAGGCTATATACAGTAGAGAGGCTATATACAGTAGAGAGGCTATATACAGTAGAGAGGCTATATACAGTAGAGAGGCTATATACAGTAGAGAGGTTATATACAGTAGTGAGGCTATATACAGTAGAGAGGCTATATACAGTAGAGAGGCTTTATACAGTAGAGAGGCTATATACAGTAGAGAGGCTATATACAGTAGAGAGGCTTTATACAGTAGAGAGGCTATATACAGTAGAGAGGCTTTATACAGTAGAGAGGCTATATACAGTAGAGAGGCTATATACAGTAGAGAGGCTATATACAGTAGAGAGGTTATATACAGTAGAGAGGCTATATACAGTAGAGAGGCTATATACAGTAGAGAGGCTATATACAGTAGAGAGGCTATATACAGTAGAGAGGCTATATACAGTAGAGAGGCTACATACAGTAGAGAGGCTATATACAGTAGAGAGGCTATATACAGTAGAGAGGCTGTATACAGCAGAGAGGCTATATACAGTAGAGAGGCTATATACAGTAGAGAGGTTATATACAGTAGAGAGGTTATATACAGTAGAGAGGTTATATACAGTAGTGAGGCTATATACAGTAGAGAGGCTTTATACAGTAGAGAGGCTATATACAGTAGAGAGGCTATATACAGTAGAGAGGCTATATACAGTAGAGAGGTTATATACAGTAGAGAGGCTATATACAGTAGAGAGGCTATATACAGTAGAGAGGCTATATACAGTAGAGAGGCTATATACAGTAGAGAGGTTATATATAGTAGAGGCTATATACAGTAGAGAGGCTATATACAGTAGAGAGGCTATATACAGTAGAGAGGCTATATACAGTAGTGAGGCTATATACAGTAGAGAGGCTATATACAGTAGAGAGGCTATATACAGTAGAGAGGTTATATACAGTAGAGAGGCTATATACAGTAGAGGCTATATACAGTAGAGAGGCTATATACAGTAGAGAGGCTATATACAGTGAGAGGCTATATAGAGTAGGGAGGCTACATACAGTAGAGAGGCTATATACAGTAGAGAGGCTATATACAGTAGAGAGGCTATATACAGTAGAGAGGCTATATACAGTAGAGAGGCTATATACAGTAGAGAGGCTATATACAGTAGAGAGGTTATATACAGTAGTGAGGCTATATACAGTAGAGAGGCTATATACAGTAGAGAGGCTTTATACAGTAGAGAGGCTATATACAGTAGAGAGGCTATATACAGTAGAGAGGCTTTATACAGTAGAGAGGCTATATACAGTAGAGAGGCTATATATAGTAGAGAGGTTATATACAGTAGAGAGGCTATATACAGTAGAGAGGCTATATACAGTAGAGAGGCTATATACAGTAGAGAGTTTATATACAGTAGAGAGGTTATATACAGTAGAGGGGTTATATACAGTAGAGAGGCTATATACAGTAGAGAGGCTATATACAGTAGAGAGGCTATATACAGTAGAGAGGCTATATACAGTAGAGAGGCTATATACAGTAGAGAGGCTACATACAGTAGAGAGGCTATATACAGTACAGAGGCTATATACAGTAGAGAGGCTATATACAGTAGAGAGGCTATATACAGTAGAGAGGCTATATACAGTAGAGAGGCTATATACAGTAGAGAGGCTATATACAGTAGAGGCTATATACAGTAGAGAGGCTTTATACAGTAGAGAGGCTATATACAGTAGAGAGGCTATATACAGTAGAGAGGCTATATACAGTAGAGAGGCTATATACAGTAGAGAGGCTATATACAGTAGAGAGGCTATATACAGTAGAGAGGTTATATACAGTAGAGAGGCTATATACAGTAGAGAGGCTATATACAATAGAGAGGCTATATACAGTAGAGAGGCTATATACAGTAGAGAGGCTATATACAGTAGAGAGGCTATATACAGTAGAGAGGCTATATACAGTAGAGAGGTTATATACAGTAGTGAGGCTATATACAGTAGAGAGGCTATATACAGTAGAGAGGCTGTATACAGTAGAGAGGCTATATACAGTAGAGAGGCTAAATACAGTAGAGAGGTTATATACAGTAGAGAGGTTATATACAGTAGAGAGGCTATATACAGTAGAGAGGCTATATACAGTAGAGAGGCTATATACAGTAGAGAGGCTATATACAGTAGAGAGGCTACATACAGTAGATAGGCTACATACAGTAGAGAGGCTACATACAGTAGAGAGGTTATATACAGTAGAGAGGCTATATACAGTAGAGAGGTTATATACAGTAGAGAGGCTATATACAGTAGAGAGGCTATATACAGTAGAGAGGCTATATACAGTAGAGAGGCTATATACAGTAGAGAGGCTATATACAGTAGAGAGGTTATATACAGTAGTGAGGCTATATACAGTAGAGAGGCTATATACAGTAGAGAGGCTTTATACAGTAGAGAGGCTATATACAGTAGAGAGGCTATATACAGTAGAGAGGCTTTATACAGTAGAGAGGCTATATACAGTAGAGAGGCTATATACAGTAGAGAGGCTATATACAGTAGAGAGGCTATATACAGTAGAGAGGCTATATACAGTAGAGAGGCTATATACAGTACAGAGGCTATATACAGTAGAGAGGCTATATACAGTAGAGAGGCTATATACAGTAGAGAGGCTATATACAGTAGAGAGGCTATATACAGTAGAGAGGCTATATACAGTAGAGGCTATATACAGTAGAGAGGCTTTATACAGTAGAGAGGCTATATACAGTAGAGAGGCTATATACAGTAGAGAGGCTATATACAGTAGAGAGGCTATATACAGTAGAGAGGCTATATACAGTAGAGAGGCTATATACAGTAGAGAGGTTATATACAGTAGAGAGGCTATATACAGTAGAGAGGCTATATACAATAGAGAGGCTATATACAGTAGAGAGGCTATATACAGTAGAGAGGCTATATACAGTAGAGAGGCTATATACAGTAGAGATGCTATATACAGTAGAGAGGCTATATACAGTAGAGAGGTTATATACAGTAGAGAGGTTATATACAGTAGTGAGGCTATATACAGTAGAGAGGCTATATACAGTAGAGAGGCTGTATACAGTAGAGAGGCTATATACAGTAGAGAGGCTAAATACAGTAGAGAGGTTATATACAGTAGAGAGGTTATATACAGTAGAGAGGCTATATACAGTAGAGAGGCTATATACAGTAGAGAGGCTATATACAGTAGAGAGGATATATACAGTAGAGAGGCTACATACAGTAGATAGGCTACATACAGTAGAGAGGCTACATACAGTAGAGAGGTTATATACAGTAGAGAGGTTATATACAGTAGAGAGGCTATATACAGTAGAGAGGCTATATACAGTAGAGAGGCTATATACAGTAGAGAGGCTATATACAGTAGAGAGGCTATATACAGTAGAGAGGTTATATACAGTAGTGAGGCTATATACAGGAGAGAGGCTATATACAGTAGAGAGGCTTTATACAGTAGAGAGGCTATATACAGTAGAGAGGCTATATACAGTAGAGAGGCTTTATACAGTAGAGAGGCTATATACAGTAGAGAGGCTTTATACAGTAGAGAGGCTATATACAGTAGAGAGGCTATATACAGTAGAGAGGTTATATACAGTAGAGAGGCTATATACAGTAGAGAGGCTATATACAGTAGAGAGGCTATATACAGTAGAGAGGCTATATACAGTAGAGAGGCTATATACAGTAGAGAGGCTACATACAGTAGAGAGGCTATATACAGTAGAGAGGCTATATACAGTAGAGAGGCTGTATACAGTAGAGAGGCTATATACAGTAGAGAGGCTATATACAGTAGAGAGGTTATATACAGTAGAGAGGTTATATACAGTAGAGAGGTTATATACAGTAGTGAGGCTATATACAGTAGAGAGGCTTTATACAGTAGAGAGGCTATATACAGTAGAGAGGCTATATACAGTAGAGAGGCTATATACAGTAGAGAGGTTATATACAGTAGAGAGGCTATATACAGTAGAGAGGCTATATACAGTAGAGAGGCTATATACAGTAGAGAGGCTATATACAGTAGAGAGGCTATATACAGTAGAGAGGTTATATATAGTAGAGAGGCTATATACAGTAGAGAGGCTATATACAGTAGAGAGGCTATATACAGTAGAGAGGCTATATACAGTAGTGAGGCTATATACAGTAGAGAGGCTATATACAGTAGAGAGGCTATATACAGTAGAGAGGTTATATACAGTAGAGAGGCTATATACAGTAGAGGCTATATACAGTAGAGAGGCTATATACAGTAGAGAGGCTATATACAGTGAGAGGCTATATAGAGTAGGGAGGCTACATACAGTAGAGAGGCTATATACAGTAGAGAGGCTATATACAGTAGAGAGGCTATATACAGTAGAGAGGCTATATACAGTAGAGAGGCTATATACAGTAGAGAGGCTATATACAGTAGAGAGGCTATATACAGTAGGGAGGTTATATAAGTAGTGAGGCTTTATACAGTAGAGAGGCTATATACAGTAGACAGGCTATATACAGTAGAGAGGCTATATACAGTAGAGAGGCTATATACAGTAGAGAGGCTATATACAGTAGAGAGGTTATATACAGTAGAGAGGCTATATACAGTAGAGAGGCTATATAAGTAGTGAGGCTATATACAGTAGAGAGGCTATATACAGTAGAGAGGCTATATACAGTAGAGAGGCTATATAAGTAGTGAGGCTATATACAGTAGAGAGGCTATATACAGTATAGAGGCTATATACAGTAGAGAGGCTATATACAGTGGAGAGGCTATATACAGTAGAGAGGCTATATAAGTAGTGAGGCTATATACAGTAGTGAGGCTATATAAGTAGTGAGGCTATATACAGTAGTGAGGCTATATACAGTAGAGAGGCTATATAAGTAGTGAGGCTATATACAGTAGAGAGGCTATATACAGTAGTGAGGCTATATAAGTAGTGAGGCTATATACAGTAGTGAGGCTACATACAGTAGTGAGGCTATATAAGTAGTGAGGCTATATACAGTAGTGAGGCTATATACAGTAGTGAGGCTATATACAGTAGAGAGGCTATATACAGTAGTGAGGCTATCTACAGTAGAGAGGCTTTATACAGTAGAGAGGCTATATACAGTAGAGAGGCTATATACAGTAGAGAGGCTTTATATAGTAGAGAGGCTATATACAGTAGAGAGGCTATATATAGTAGAGAGGTTATATACAGTAGAGAGGCTATATACAGTAGAGAGGCTATATATAGTAGAGAGGCTGTATACAGTAGAGAGGCTATATACAGTAGAGAGGCTATATACAGTAGAGAGGTTATATACAGTAGAGAGGTTATATACAGTAGAGAGGTTATATACAGTAGTGAGGCTATATACAGTAGAGAGGCTTTATACAGTAGAGAGGCTATATACAGTAGAGAGGCTATATACAGTAGAGAGGCTATATACAGTAGAGAGGCTATATACAGTAGAGAGGCTATATACAGTAGAGAGGCTATATACAGTAGTGAGGCTATATACAGTAGAGAGGCTATATACAGTAGAGAGGCTATATACAGTAGAGAGGTTATATACAGTAGAGAGGCTATATACAGTAGAGAGGCTATATACAGTAGAGAGGTTATATACAGTAGAGAGGTTATATACAGTAGAGAGGCTATATACAGTAGAGAGGTTATATACAGTAGAGAGGCTATATACAGTAGAGAGGCTATATACAGTAGAGGCTATATACAGTAGAGAGGCTATATACAGTAGAGAGGCTATATACAGTAGAGAGGCTGTATACAGTAGAGGCTATATACAGTAGAGAGGCTATATACAGTAGAGAGGCTATATACAGTAGAGAGTCTATATACAGTAGAGAGTCTATATACAGTGAGAGGCTATATACAGTAGGGAGGCTACATACAGTAGAGAGGCTATATACAGTAGAGAGGCTATATACAGTAGAGAGGCTATATACAGTAGAGAGGCTATATACAGTAGAGAGGCTATATACAGTAGAGAGGCTATATACAGTAGAGAGGCTATATACAGTAGATAGGCTATATACAGTAGAGAGGCTATATACAGTAGAGAGGCTTTATACAGTAGAGAGGCTATATACATTAGATAGGCTATATACAGTAGAGAGGCTATATACAGACGCCGGTTAGTCAGGCTGATTGAGGTAGTATGTACATGTAGATATAGTTAAAGTGACTATGCATATATGATGAATAGAGAGTAGTAGTAGCGTAAAAGGAGGGGTTGGTGGGTGGCGGGACCATGACCCATGAGAGCTTTAAAGGGGCAGTGTTTTATTTTTGAGACAGGCTTGAACATGTAAAGAAGCTAATAGACAGACAATAGTCTACATTGTTGCCTGATTCCCTGAATGGAAATACTTTTGATAACTAGGGATCCACCGATACACATCGTTCCCCAACTCAATTGTTTAAGATACAAGTGGATCGAGTTGCCTCTGCCCATAAAAACAACGTCCTCTCTGGACAGCTTTAAAGATAAAGTTAAAATATGTTTGATGTCCTCTGTGCCCATATGAATAACCCATATGACGTAACTGGAATGATGAGATAGATGTTCTTCTTCTCTGGTTTTGTTTTATTATTTCACTGTCATACTGTGTTTAACTGTGTTGGATCTTGTCTAGCCATCTTGTCTCAAAGAGGACCACAATGGAAATAAGTCCCAGACTGTATAGTGTGTTATCCTCCATGATTTAACAATGGAAATAAGTCCCAGACTGTATAGTGTGTTATCCTCCATGATTTAACAATGGAAATAAGTCCCAGACTGTATAGTGTGTTGTCCTCCATGATTTAACAATGGAAATAAGTCCCAGACTGTATAGTGTGTTGTCCTCCATGATTTAACAATGGAAATAAGTCCCAGACTGTATAGTGTGTTATCCTCCATGATTTAACAATGGAAATAAGTCCCAGACTGTATAGTGTGTTGTCCTCCATGATTTAACAATGGAAATAAATCCCAGACTGTATTGTGTGTTATCCTCCATGATTTAACAATGGAAATAAGTCCCAGACTGTATAGTGTGTTATCCTCCATGATTTAACAATGGAAATACGTCCCAGACTGTATTGTATATATTGCGAAAGAAACTAAATTAAATAAAGTGTTGCGCGGAAACCATCCATATGTAGCATGCAATCATCAGTTCATTTAAAAAATATATATTTTATTACATTCTACCTTCTGAAAATACCTGATATTTTGTGACAGATGATGCAACAGGTGTAGACCTCTCATTCAGAGTCGAACTGCATATACGAGTGTTGACAGCCATTGATCTTCAAGTCATTTTCACATGCGGAACAAACCCCAGAGGGAATATCAGTAACGTGCCCAGCGTCACGTGCCCACCAATGTGAGGTAGGTGGCCTTTCCCTGATCTTGCACACACCACACACACACCAAACACCGCACACACACACACACGAACACACACACCACACACCACACACACCACACACACCACACACACACACCACACACACACCACACACAGACCACACACACACCACACACAACACACCACACACAACACACCACACACACACCACACACACACCACACACCACACACACCCCACACACACACCACACACACACCACACACAGACCACACACACACCACACACAACACACCACACACAACACACCACACACAACACACCACACACACACCACACACACACCACAAACATACCACAAACAACACACACACACCACACACACACCACACACACAACACACCACACACACACACCACACACACACCACACACACACCACACACCGCACACACACACACACACACACACACCACACACCACACACACCACACACACCACACACACACCACACACACACCACACACACACCACACACACACATACCACACACACACCACACACACACACCGCACACTCACCACACACACACCACACACACACCACACACACACACACCACACACCCCACACACACCACACACACACACCGCACACACACCACACACCACACACACACCACACACACACCACACACACACACACACACACACACACGACACACACACCACACACACCACACACACACACGACACACATACACCACACACACCACACACACACACCACACACACAACACACACACACACGACACACATACACCACACACACCACACACACACACGACACACATACACCACACACCACACACACACACACACACACACACACACACACACACACACACACACACACACAACACACACACACGACACACATACACCACACACACCACACACACACACGACACACATACACCACACACCACACACACACACACACACACACACACACACACACACACACACACACACACACACACACGACACACATACACCACACACACCACACACACACACGACACACATACACCACACACACCACACACACCACACACACACACACACACACACACACACACACACACACACAACACACACACACGACACACATACACCACACACACCACACACACACACGACACACATACACCACACACCACACACACACACACACACACACACACACACACACACACACACACGACACACATACACCACACACACCACACACACACACGACACACATACACCACACACACCACACACACCACACACACACACGACACACATACACCACACACACCACACACACACACCACACACACAACACACACACACGACACACACACACGACACAAGTCACCTCAGAGCTCCATCAGCAGTGCCAGGACAATACATCCATCAGCATCAGCAGCTCCATCAGCAGCACACTAACCCTGATACACACTAACCCTGATACACACTGTGACGACCCTCCCACTCTGTCTACCGTTTTCTCTCTCTCCTTGCTCTTGTTTCCCTATTAGGATGCCGGTGGGCGGAGTTGGGAGGGTCGTCAGCTACATGGGGAACACCTGGGCCCACTCTCCCAGGATAAAATCACCACTTCCCCATTCATCAAGGAGACTCTCTCCATACAGACACTTGGATAGATTTTGTTGCGTTTGGTTGTGCTTTTTGGTTGTTTGTTTTAGCATTTATCAACACCTTGCATTATCACATTCATCCATGCAAAACATTCACTTACACTACTGATTACTGATTACACACACCATTGTATAGTATACATAGTTTCTTTATTTAAATAAATATATATTTTGTTACTTCTTATCTCCACGTGTCTCCCTTTTGTTACGGACTTTGAGCCGGTTCGTGACAAGTGGGGGCTCATCCGGGATCATTGAACGTACTGGTTTGGGAGATCGTGGAGGTACGTGTTTGGTTTACATATTTGGTCTGAGTTTGATAGGCCTAGTATTGGTTGCCTTTGTTGTTTGGTTTGTGTGCTGCGTTGGAGAGAGAGTATAATGGTTAGTTTCCAGGCCCTGCCCAGCCTGGAAACTCTTGTTCTACTTTCTGTTGGGACATCGGTCTGAGGAGGTGAGTAATCGGCTGTGTACCTCAGTGGGAGATTTGGTAGGGTAGTGGAATTTACTACCCGGAGCTATAGCCTTTTACCCCTGATAGGCTTAGTGACGTGTTTCATTTTTGGAATATGTTGGGCATGGTTAATGTTTGTTATTTTTGTGTGGTGTCTGTGGACTGAGCAGTTGTCTCGGGGGCACATCCGTGGCTTGGTGGAATCTGCCAGCGTGCTGGGGGGTTTATTACCTTGCCAGCGGGCTACAGTGCGTAAATACCCACCGCAAATCCGCACGAAGACTAGGGTTGAGTTATTGTAGGTTTGGGGAAGCTCCGTATCTCATCTCTCTTCTGTGGTGCTCAGGGTGATTGTCATTTCTCTGGTTGTGGTCTGGTGTGCTCAGCAGAGGGGAAGAGTGATAATTTTTTTTTGTAACTATGGCGTCTTTTGTAGATGAGTTCATTCGCTTTCCATCAGAGGAATTGTTAGAATTAGGTACTAAAGAACAGCTGTTGAAAATCGCTGAACACTACAAGGTTGAAATTAGTGATAAACGTCTAAAGAATTCTATTAGGTTGATATTGAAGGCCAATCTGATGGAGAGTGGTATTTTTGAAGTTATCACTGGGCCAGTCTCTGCTGAGGGGTCATCTCCCCGTAACGTTGCAATGGCCTTTCCATCGGTTAGGCCTAGTAGTCTTCTTTTTGAACAGCAGAAAGAACTGCTTCTGTTACAGCTGCAGCATGATCGTGAGAAGCTAGAGCATGATCGTGTAAAGTATGAAAAGGAATTAGATATGGAGCATGATCGTGAGAAGCTAGAGCATGATCGTGTAAAGTATGAAAAAGAATTAGATATGCAGCATGATCGTGAGAAGCTAGAGTATGATCGTGTAAAGTATGAAAAGGAATTAGCATTTAAACAAGATATGGAGTATGCTAAAATCAAGTTGCAACAAGAACGGATAGAGTTGGTTAGGGAAGGAAAGATCTCAGGGGAGAGTTTGTTCTGGGAAGGTGATCCAGATTTACCTAGGGGTCGTTCCTCTTTTGGTCGTGCCCCGGACACATTTGATATTGTTGGGAACTTACGGTTATTACCTCAGTTTAATGAAAAGGACCCTGAGACATTCTTTTCGTTGTTTGAGCGTGTTGCTGACGCTAGGAGTTGGCCTGATTCTGACCGCACCTTAATGTTGCAGTGTGTGCTGACTGGTAAAGCGCAGGAGGCATATTCAGCTCTTAATGTACACGACAGTGCCTGTTATGATAAGGTTAAAACGGCGGTGTTGCAGATTTATGAATTGGTCCCTGAGGCTTACCGCCAACGATTTAGAACTTTAAAAGGGGATGATCAACAGACTCATGTGGAGTTTGCGCGACAATTATCTGTACAGTTTAATCGCTGGTGTTCTGCCTCTGCAGTTGTGACTTTCCAAGGGCTGTGTGATCTGATTATGTTAGAGCAATTTAAGGACACAATCCCTGATCGTATTGCCACGTATATTAACGAACGAAAAGTAAAGAATGTCGCTGAAGCTGCGGTTTTGGCGGATGAGTATATGTTAACTCACAAAAGAGTCTTTGCAGAGCCCCGTATTCGGAATGAGTGGGGGCGTTCGAATAGATTTGACCTTCGCTCACCGAGATACTTTGGTTCACGGGCAGAGTTCAATTCAACTAGGGTTGAGCCTGAAACCCGTGGAAGAGCTGACTTTGGGCAAGAGTGTCATTACTGTCATGATTCAGGTCATTGGAAAAACGAATGTCCGGTTCTCAGGGAAAAGGACAAATTCAGGACGCGTGATTACGTTAAATCTAAGCCTACGGCGTTAGCTGCGCCTGTTTCACATCAGTTCACTCATGACACGTGGTCTCAGGCGCAGGTGAAAGTCCATATTCACCCAGGCTATTTACCTTTCATTACGGAAGGTTTTGTGTCTATATTAGGGAGTAAGGAATTGGTACCAGTGAAGATCTTGAGAGACACAGGTGCCTCCGAATCGTTTGTGTTGGAGTCTGTGTTACCCTTTTCAGCTGAGACTGATTCGGGGAAGAGTGTTCTAATTAGGGGAATAGGTTTGAACACTCTTTCAGTTCCATTACATAAAATGATGTTGGATTGTGGGCTGGTAAAAGGTGAGGTTGTTGTGGGGGTGTGTCCTTCATTGCCTATTGAGGGTATTGACGTTATTCTTGGGAATAACTTGGCTGGTGATCGTGTACGGCCTGTCGTGTTCCCATCTCGAGTTGTTTCCATAAAGCCGTCAGTTGTTGAAATTCCAGATGAGAGTGTACAGAGCTCCCCAGAGATGTTCAGTGCGTGTTCTAGGAGTCGTGGCGAACTGGTCACTGTGCCGACTAATGAGAATACCACAAAGAAGTATGCCACTGCTTTCCCTGTTATTCCGTTATCTGTTACCCACTCAGATCTAATCAATGCGCAACGGACTGACCCCACATTAGAAGAGTTGCGTAACCAAATTGTGCCTGTGGACCAGTTGGGAGATGTCGCCCATAGCTATTTTCTCCAAGAGGATGTCCTGATGAGAAAGTGGGTGTCTCATGGTAGTCGTTTTCGGGGGGAGGCGATTAGTCAGGTTGTGGTACCAGTAAAGCTTCGTGAGTTGGTTTTGACAACTTCTCACAAGGGTGTTGCTGGACATATGGGTGTGAGAAAAACATACCATTGCATATTAAGACATTTCTTTTGGCCTAGATTAAAGAGGGATGTCTCTGATTTCATCAAAACTTGTCACACCTGTCAATTACCTGGCAAACCTAATCAAGCTATTATGCCGGTACCACGGTTTCCTACTCCTGTACTCAGCCAACCTTTTGAGTATTTGATCATTGACTGTGTTGGTCCTTTGCCTAGTGCAAAAAAGGGTAGAGTGAAATGAGTAGTCTGTTACGTTGGGAAGTGGCTATGAATCGTTGGGAATTGTTAAAAAATTAAGGACCTTGCTCTTTCCGTTGGAGTTTGTAGCTGATGTGGTCTCGTGCGCCCTGTTCTTGAGTGGTTGTATTGTCTGGTTCTGTCTTTACTGTCTGTTCCCTCCTGGTCTTTTATTCTTCTTTCCTCTTAAATGTTGCTTCCTATGCACTAAGGTTGCTGAGGTCTGGGGAGTCTGTCCTCTTAAATGTTGCTTCCTATGCACTAAGGTTGCTGAGGTCTGGGGAGTCTTTCCTCTTAATTGTTGCTTCCTATACACTAAGGTTGCTGAGGTCTGGGGACTCTTCTTTCCTCTTAAATAGTGCTTCCCGTGCGCAAAGGTTGCTGAGGTCTGAGGAGGTTGGCTGGGGTAAATTGGAAGTGTGCACGTAATCCCTCATCAATTTGGGACGCAAGTGCTGTGTCAGTTTGGGACGCAGAGGTCGGTATGTTGTTCCGGGGTCCTTGTTGGTCCCCGGTTTTATGGGGGGGAATGTGACGACCCTCCCACTCTGTCTACCGTTTTCTCTCTCTCCTTGCTCTTGTTTCCCTATTAGGATGCCGGTGGGCGGAGTTGGGAGGGTCGTCAGCTACATGGGGAACACCTGGGCCCACTCTCCCAGGATAAAATCACCACTTCCCCATTCATCAAGGAGACTCTCTCCATACAGACACTTGGATAGATTTTGTTGCGTTTGGTTGTGCTTTTTGGTTGTTTGTTTTAGCATTTATCAACACCTTGCATTATCACATTCATCCATGCAAAACATTCACTTACACTACTGATTACTGATTACACACACCATTGTATAGTATACATAGTTTCTTTATTTAAATAAATATATATTTTGTTACTTCTTATCTCCACGTGTCTCCCTTTTGTTACGGACTTTGAGCCGGTTCGTGACAACACTAACCCTGATACACACTAACCCTGATACACACTAACCCTGATACACACTAACCCTGATACACACTGATACACACTAACCCCGATACACACTAACCCTGATACACCCTGATACACACTAACCCTGATACACACTAACCCTGATACACACTGATACACACTAACCCTGATACACACTAACCCTGATACACACTAACCCTGATACACACTAACCCTGATACACACTAACCCTGATACACACTAACCCTGATACACACTAACCCTGATACACACTAACCCTGATACACACTAACCCTGATACACACTAACCCTGATACACACTAACCCTGATACACACTAACCCTGATACACACTAACCCTGATACACACTGATACACACTAACCCCGATACACACTAACCCTGATACACCCTGATACACACTAACCCTGATACACACTAACCCTGATACACACTGATACACACTAACCCTGATACACACTAACCCTGATACACACTAACCCTGATACACACTAACCCTGATACACACTAACCCTGATACACACTAACCCCGATACACACTAACCCTGATACACACTAACCCTGATACACACTAACCCTGATACACACTAACCCTGATACACACTAACCCTGATACACACTGATACACACTAACCCTGATACACACTAACCCTGATACACACTAACCCCGATACACACTAACCCTGATACACACTAACCCTGATACACACTAACCCTGATACACACTAACCCTGATACACACTAACCCTGATACACACTGATACACACTAACCCTGATACACACTAACCCTGATACACACTAACCCTGATACACACTAACCCTGATACACACTAACCCTGATACACACTAACCCTGATACACACTGATACACACTAACCCTGATACACACTAACCCACACTAACCCTGGTACACACTAACCCTGATACACACTAACCCTGATACACACTAACCCTGATACACACTAACCCTGATACACACTAACCCTGATACACACTAACCCTGATACACACTAACCCTGATACACACTAACCCTGATACACACTGATACACACTAACCCCGATACACACTAACCCTGATACACCCTGATACACACTAACCCTGATACACACTAACCCTGATACACACTGATACACACTAACCCTGATACACACTAACCCTGATACACACTAACCCTGATACACACTAACCCTGATACACACTAACCCTGATACACACTAACCCCGATACACACTAACCCTGATACACACTAACCCTGATACACACTAACCCTGATACACACTAACCCTGATACACACTAACCCTGATACACACTGATACACACTAACCCTGATACACACTAACCCTGATACACACTAACCCCGATACACACTAACCCTGATACACACTAACCCTGATACACACTAACCCTGATACACACTAACCCTGATACACACTAACCCTGATACACACTGATACACACTAACCCTGATACACACTAACCCTGATACACACTAACCCTGATACACACTAACCCTGATACACACTAACCCTGATACACACTAACCCTGATACACACTAACACTGATACACACTAACCCCGATACACACTAACCCTGATACACACTAACCCCGATACACACTAACCCTGATACACACTGATACACACTAACCCTGATACACACTAACCCTGATACACACTAACCCTGATACACACTAACCCCGATACACACTAACCCTGATACACACTGATACACACTAACCCTGATACACACTAACCCTGATACACACTAACCCTGATACACACTAACCCTGATACACACTGATACACACTAACCCTGATACACACTAACCCTGATACACACTGATACACACTAACCCTGATACACACTAACCCTGATACACACTAACCCTGATACACACTAACCCTGATACATACTAACCCTGATACACACTAACCCTGATACACACTAACCCTGATACACACTAACCCTGATACACACTAACCCTGATACACACTAACCCTGATACATACTAACCCCGATACACACTAACCCTGATACACACTAACCCTGATACACACTAACCCTGATACACACTGATACACACTAACCCTGATACACACTAACCCTAAAACACACTAACCCTGATACATACTAACCCTGATACACACTAACCCTGATATACACTAACCCTGATACACACTAACCCTGGTACACACTAACCCTGATACACACTAACCCTGATACTAACCCTGATACACACTAACCCTGATACACACTAACCCTGATACACACTAACCCTGATACACACTAACCCTGATACACACTAACCCTGATACACACTAACCCTGGTACACACTAACCCACACTAACCCTGATACACACTAACCCTGATACACACTAACCCTGATACACACTAACCCTGATACACACTAACCCTGATACACACTAACCCTGGTACACACTAACCCTGATACACACTAACCCTGATACACACTAACCCTGATACACACTAACCCTGATACACACTAACCCTGATACACACTAACCCTGATACACACTAACCCTGATACACACTAACCCTGATACACACTAACCCTGGTACACACTAACCCTGATACACACTAACCCTGATACACACTAACCCTGATACACACTAACCCTGATACACACTGATACACACTAACCCTGATACACACCAACCCTGATACACACTAACCCTGATACACACTAACCCTGATACACACTAACCCTGATACACACTAACCTACACACTAACCCTGATACACACTAACCCTGATACACACTAACCCTGATACACCCTGATACATACTAACCCTGATACACACTAACCCTGATACACACTAACCCTGATACACCCTGATACATACTAACCCTGATACACACTAACCCTGATACACACTAACCCTGATACACACTAACCCTGATACACACTAACCCTGATACACACTAACCCTGATACACACTAACCCTGGTAAACACTAACCCTGGTACACACTAACCCTGATACACACTAACCCTGATACACACTAACCCTGATACACACTAACCCTGATACACACTAACCCTGATACACACTAACCCTGATACACACTAACCCTGATACACACTAACCCTGATACACACTAACCCTGATACACACTAACCCTGATACACACTAACCCTGATACACACTAACCCACACTAACCCTGATACACACTAACCCTGATACACACTAACCCTGGTACACACTAACCCTGATACACACTAACCCTGATACACACTAACCCTGATACACACTAACCCTGATACACCCTGGTACACACTAACCCTGATACACACTAACCCTGGTACACACTAACCCTGATACACACTAACCCTGATACACCCTGATACACACTAACCCTGGTACACACTAACCCTGATACACACTAACCCTGATAAACACTAACCCTGATACACACTAACCCTGGTACACACTAACCCTGATACACACTAACCCTGATACACACTAACCCTGGTACACACTGATACATACTAACCCTGATACACACTAACCCTGATACACACTAACCCTGATACACACTAACCCTGATACACACTAACCCTGATACACACTAACCCTGATACACACTAACCCTGATACACACTAATCCTGATACACA
This sequence comes from Salvelinus fontinalis, assembly GCF_029448725.1. Classification (NCBI taxonomy): domain Eukaryota; kingdom Metazoa; phylum Chordata; class Actinopteri; order Salmoniformes; family Salmonidae; genus Salvelinus; species Salvelinus fontinalis. The sequence continues at coordinate 41,709,813 of NC_074684.1, read as the reverse complement.
CTAACCCTGATACACACTAACCCTGATACACCCTGATAGACACTAACCCTGATACACACTAACCCTGATACACACTAACCCTGATACACACTAACCCTGATACACACTAACCCTGATACACACTAACCCTGATACACACTAACCCTGATACACACTAACCCTGATAGACACTAACCCTGATACACACTGATACACACTAACCCTGATACACACTAACCCTGATACACACTAACCCTGATACATACTAACCCTGATACACACTAACCCTGATACACACTAACCCTGATACACACTAACCCTGATACACACTAACCCTGATACACACTAACCCTGATACACACTAACCCTGATACACACTAACCCTGGTACACACTAACCCTGATACACACTAACCCTGATACACCCTGATACACACTAACCCTGGTACACACTAACCCTGATACACACTAACCCTGATACACACTAACCCTGATACACACTAACCCTGATACACACTAACCCTGATACACACTAACCCTGATACACACTAACCCTGATACACACTAACCCTGGTACACACTAACCCTGATACACACTAACCCTGATACACCCTGATACACACTAACCCTGGTACACACTAACCCTGATACACACTAACCCTGATACACCCTGATACACACTAACCCTGATACACACTAACCCTGATACACACTAACCCTGATAGACACTAACCCTGATACACACTAACCCTGATACACACTAACCCTGATACACACTAACCCTGATACACACTAATCCTGAAACACACTAACCCTGATACACACTAACCCTGATACACACTAACCCTGATACACACTAACCCTGATACACACTAACCCTGATACACACTAACCCTGATACACACTAACCCTGATAGACACTAACCCTGATACACACTGATACACACTAACCCTGATACACACTAACCCTGATACACACTAACCCTGATACATACTAACCCTGATACACACTAACCCTGATACACACTAACCCTGATACACACTAACCCTGATACACACTAACCCTGATACACACTAACCCTGATACACACTAACCCTGATACACACTAACCCTGGTACACACTAACCCTGATACACACTAACCCTGATACACACTAACCCTGATACACACTAACCCTGATACACACTAACCCTGATACACACTAACCCTGATACACACTAACCCTGATACACACTAACCCTGATACACACTAACCCTGATACACACTAACCCTGATAGACACTAACCCTGATACACACTAACCCTGATACACACTGATACTCACTGATACACACTAACCCTGATACACACTAACCCTGAAACACACTAACCCTGATAGACACTACCCTGATACACACTAACCCTGATACACACTGATACTCACTGATACACACTAACCCTGATACACACTAACCCTGATACACACTAACCCCGATACACACTAACCCTGATACACACTAACCCTGATACACACTAACCCTGATACACACTAACCCTGATACACACTAACCCTGATACACACTAACCCTGATAGACACTAACCCTGATACACACTGATACACACTAACCCTGGTACACACTAACCCTGATACACACTAACCCTGATACACACTAACCCTGATACACACTAACCCTGATACACACTAACCCTGGTACACACTAACCCTGGTACACACTAACCCTGATACACACTAACCCTGGTACACACTAACCCTGATACACACTAACCCTGATACACACTGATACTCACTGATACACACTAACCCTGATACACACTAACCCTGATACACACTAACCCTGATACACACTAACCCTGATACACACTAACCCTGATACACACTAACCCTGATACAAACTAACCCTGATACACACTAACCCACACTAACCCTGATACACACTAACCCTGATACACACTAACCCTGATACACACTAACCCTGATACACACTAACCCTGATACACACTAACCCACACTAACCCTGGTACACACTAACCCTGATACACACTAACCCTGATACACACTAACCCTGATACACACTAACCCTGATACACACTAACCCTGGTACACACTAACCCTGGTACACACTAACCCTGATACACACTAACCCTGGTACACACTAACCCTGATACACACTAACCCTGGTACACACTAACCCTGATACACACTAACCCACACTAACCCTGGTACACACTAACCCTGATACACACTAACCCTGATACACACTAACCCTGATACACACTAACCCTGATACACACTAACCCACACTAACCCTGGTACACACTAACCCTGATACACACTAACCCTGATACACACTAACCCTGGTACACACTAACCCTGATACACACTAACCCTGATACACACTAACCCTGATACACACTAACCCACACTAACCCTGATACACACTAACCCTGATACACACTAACCCTGATACACACTAACCCTGATAGACACTAACCCTGATACACACTAACCCTGATACACACTAACCCTGATACACACTAACCCACACTAACCCTGGTACACACTAACCCTGATACACACTAACCCTGATACACACTAACCCTGGTACACACTAACCCTGATACACACTAACCCTGATACACACTAACCCTGATACACACTGATACACACTAACCCTGGTACACACTAACCCTGATACACCCTGATACACACTAACCCTGGTACACACTAACCCTGATACACACTAACCCTGATACACCCTGATACACACTAACCCTGATACACACTAACCCTGATACACCCTGATACACACTAACCCTGGTACACACTAACCCTGATACACACTAACCCTGATACACCCTGATACACACTAACCCTGATACACACTAACCCTGATACACACTAACCCTGATACACACTAACCCTGATACACACTAACCCTGATACACACTAACCCTGATACACACTAACCCTGATACACACTAACCCTGATACACACTAACCCTGATACACACTAACCCTGATACACACTAACCCTGATACACACTGATACTCACTGATACACACTAACCCTGATACACACTAACCCTGAAACACACTAACCCTGATAGACACTAACCCTGATACACACTAACCCTGATACACACTGATACTCACTGATACACACTAACCCTGATACACACTAACCCTGATACACACTAACCCCGATACACACTAACCCTGATACACACTAACCCTGATACACACTAACCCTGATACACACTAACCCTGATACACACTAACCCTGATACACACTAACCCTGATACACACTAACCCTGATACACACTGATACACACTAACCCTGATACACACTAACCCTGATACACACTAACCCTGATACACACTAACCCTGATACACACTAACCCTGATACACACTAACCCTGATACACACTAACCCACACTAACCCTGATACACACTAACCCTGATACACACTAACCCTGATACACACTAACCCTGATACACACTAACCCTGATACACACTAACCCACACTAACCCTGGTACACACTAACCCTGATACACACTAACCCTGATACACACTAACCCTGATACACACTAACCCTGATACACACTAACCCTGGTACACACTAACCCTGGTACACACTAACCCTGATACACACTAACCCTGGTACACACTAACCCTGATACACACTAACCCTGGTACACACTAACCCTGATACACACTAACCCACACTAACCCTGGTACACACTAACCCTGATACACACTAACCCTGATACACACTAACCCTGATACACACTAACCCTGATACACACTAACCCACACTAACCCTGGTACACACTAACCCTGATACACACTAACCCTGATACACACTAACCCTGGTACACACTAACCCTGATACACACTAACCCTGATACACACTAACCCTGATACACACTAACCCACACTAACCCTGATACACACTAACCCTGATACACACTAACCCTGATACACACTAACCCTGATAGACACTAACCCTGATACACACTAACCCTGATACACACTAACCCTGATACACACTAACCCACACTAACCCTGGTACACACTAACCCTGATACACACTAACCCTGATACACACTAACCCTGGTACACACTAACCCTGATACACACTAACCCTGATACACACTAACCCTGATACACACTGATACACACTAACCCTGGTACACACTAACCCTGATACACCCTGATACACACTAACCCTGGTACACACTAACCCTGATACACACTAACCCTGATACACCCTGATACACACTAACCCTGATACACACTAACCCTGATACACCCTGATACACACTAACCCTGATACACACTAACCCTGATACACCCTGATACACACTAACCCTGGTACACACTAACCCTGATACACACTAACCCTGATACACACTAACCCTGATACACCCTGATACACACTAACCCTGGTACACACTAACCCTGATACACACTAACCCTGATACACCCTGATACACACTAACCCTGATACACACTAACCCTGATACACACTAACCCTGATACACACTAACCCTGATACACACTAACCCTGATACACACTAACCCTGATACACACTAACCCTGATACACACTAACCCTGATACACACTAACCCTGATACACACTAACCCTGATACACACTAACCCTGATACACACTAAACCTGATACACCCTAACCCTGATACACACTAACCCTGATACACCCTGATACACACTAACCCTGATACACACTAACCCTGATACACACTAACCCTGATACACACTAACCCTGATACACACTAACCCTGATACACACTAACCCTGATACACACTGATACACACTAACCCTGATACACACTAACCCTGGTACACACTAACACTGATACACACTAACCCTGATGCACACTAACCCTGATACACCCTGATACACACTAACCCTGATACACACTAACCCTGATACACACTAACCCTGATACACACTAACCCTGATACACACTAACCCTGGTACACACTAACACTGATACACACTAACCCTGATACACACTAACCCTGATACACACTAACCCTGGTACACACTAACCCTGGTACACACTAACCCTGGTACACACTAACCCTGATACACACTAACCCTGATACACACTAACCCTGATACACACTAACCCTGATACACCCTGATACACACTAACCCTGATACACACTAACCCTGATACACACTAACCCTGATACACACTAACCCTGATACACACTAACCCTGATACACACTAACCCTGATACACACTAACCCTGATACACACTGATACACACTAACCCTGATACACACTAACCCTGATACACACTGATACACACTAACACTGATACACACTAACCCTGGTACACACTAACCCTGATACACACTAACCCTGATACACACTGATACACACTAACCCTGATACACACTAACCCTGATACACACTAACCCTGATACACACTGATACACACTAACCCTGATACACACTAATCCTGATAGACACTAACCCTGGTACACACTAACCCTGATACACACTAACCCTGATACACACTAACACTGATACACACTAACCCTGATACACACTAACCCTGATACACACTAACCCTGATACACACTAACCCTGATACACCCTGATACACACTAATCCTGATACACACTAACCCTGATACACACTAACCCTGATACACACTAACCCTTATACACACTAACCCTGATACACACTAACCCTGATACACACTAACCCTGATACACACTAACCCTGATACACACTAACCCTGGTACACACTAACCCTGGTACACACTAACCCTGGTACACACTAACCCTGGTACACACTAACCCTGATACACACTAACCCTGGTACACACTAACCCTGATACACACTAACCCTGGTACACACTAACCCTGATACACACTAACCCACACTAACCCTGGTACACACTAACCCTGATACACACTAACCCTGATACACACTAACCCTGATACACACTAACCCTGATACACACTAACCCACACTAACCCTGGTACACACTAACCCTGATACACACTAACCCTGATACACACTAACCCTGGTACACACTAACCCTGATACACACTAACCCTGATACACACTAACCCTGATACACACTAACCCACACTAACCCTGATACACACTAACCCACACTAACCCTGATACACACTAACCCTGATACACACTAACCCTGATAGACACTAACCCTGATACACACTAACCCTGATACACACTAACCCTGATACACACTAACCCACACTAACCCTGGTACACACTAACCCTGATACACACTAACCCTGATACACACTAACCCTGGTACACACTAACCCTGATACACACTAACCCTGATACACACTAACCCTGATACACACTGATACACACTAACCCTGGTACACACTAACCCTGATACACCCTGATACACACTAACCCTGGTACACACTAACCCTGATACACACTAACCCTGATACACCCTGATACACACTAACCCTGATACACACTAACCCTGATACACCCTGATACACACTAACCCTGATACACACTAACCCTGATACACCCTGATACACACTAACCCTGGTACACACTAACCCTGATACACACTAACCCTGATACACACTAACCCTGATACACCCTGATACACACTAACCCTGGTACACACTAACCCTGATACACACTAACCCTGATACACCCTGATACACACTAACCCTGATACACACTAACCCTGATACACACTAACCCTGATACACACTAACCCTGATACACACTAACCCTGATACACACTAACCCTGATACACACTAACCCTGATACACACTAACCCTGATACACACTAACCCTGATACACCCTAACCCTGATACACACTAACCCTGATACACACTAACCCTGATACACACTAACCCTGATACACACTAACCCTGATACACACTAACCCTGATACACACTAACCCTGATACACACTGATACACACTAACCCTGATACACACTAACCCTGGTACACACAAACACTGATACACACTAACCCTGATACACACTAACCCTGATACACCCTGATACACACTAACCCTGATACACACTAACCCTGATACACACTAACCCTGATACACACTAACCCTGATACACACTAACCCTGGTACACACTAACACTGATACACACTAACCCTGATACACACTAACCCTGATACACACTAACCCTGGTACACACTAACCCTGGTACACACTAACCCTGGTACACACTAACCCTGATACACACTAACCCTGATACACACTAACCCTGATACACACTAACCCTGATACACCCTGATACACACTAACCCTGATACACACTAACCCTGATACACACTAACCCTGATACACACTAACCCTGATACACACTAACCCTGATACACACTAACCCTGATACACACTAACCCTGATACACACTAACCCTGATACACACTAACCCTGATACACACTGATACACACTAACCCTGATACACACTAACCCTGATACACACTGATACACACTAACACTGATACACACTAACCCTGGTACACACTAACCCTGATACACACTAACCCTGATACACACTGATACACACTAACCCTGATACACACTAACCCTGATACACACTAACCCTGATACACACTGATACACACTAACCCTGATACACACTAATCCTGATAGACACTAACCCTGATACACACTAACCCTGATACACACTAACCCTGATACACACTAACACTGATACACACTAACCCTGATACACACTAACCCTGATACACACTAACCCTGATACACACTAACCCTGATACACACTGATACACACTAACCCTGATACACACTAACCCTGATACACACTAACCCTGATACACACTAACCCTGATACACACTAACCCTGATACACACTAACCCTGATACACACTAACCCTGATACACACTAACCCTGGTACACACTAACCCTGGTACACACTAACCCTGATACACACTAACCCTGATACACACTAACCCTGATACACACTAACCCTGATACACACTAACCCTGGTACACACTAACCCTGATACACACTAACCCTGGTACACACTAACCCTGATACACACTAACCCTGATACACACTAACCCTGATACACACTAACCCTGATACACCCTGATACACACTAACCCTGATACACACTAACCCTGATACACACCAACCCTGGTACACACTAACCCTGATACACCCTGATACACACTAACCCTGATACACACTAACCCTGGTACACACTAACCCTGATACACACTAACCCTGATACACACTAACCCTGATACACCCTGATCCACACCAACCCTGGTACACACTAACCCTGATACACACTAACCCTGATACACCCTGACCCTGGTACACACTAACCCTGATACACACTAACCCTGATAGACACTAACCCTGATACACACTAACCCTGATACACACTAACCCTGATACACGCTAACCCTGATACACACTAACCCTGATACACACTAACCCTGATACACACTAACCCTGATACACACTAACCCCGATACACACTAACCCTGGTACACACTAACCCTGATACACACTAACCCTGATACACACTAACCCTGGTACACACTAACCCTGATACACACTGATACACACTAACCCTGGTACACACTAACCCTGATACACACTAACCCTGATACACACTAACCCTGATACACCCTGACCCTGGTACACACTGATAGACACTAACCCTGATACACACTAACCCTGATACACACTGATACACACTAACCCTGATACACACTAACCCTGATACACACTAACCCTGATACACACTAACCCTGATACACACTAACCCCGATACACACTAACCCTGATACACACTAACCCTGATACACACTAACCCTGATACACACTAACCCTGATACACACTAACCCTGATACACACTAACCCTGATACACACTAACCCTGATACACACTAACCCTGATACACACTAACCCTGATACACACTAACCCTGATACACACTAACCCTGATACACACTGACACACACTAACCCCGATACACACTGATACACACTAACCCTGATACACACTAACCCTGATACACACTAACCCTGATACACCCTGATACACACTAACCCTGGTACACACTAACCCTGGTACACACTAACCCGAGAGCACAAAATGTGTAGGCTACATTTCAAGTTGTCTTTGAAAAAATGTGCTCAAAAAATTAGGGAAAATTGATTGTGAGGACGATTTATTTTAAAAGGCATATCTGTACTCCCAATGATGTGAAACACAGAGATTAGGGTCTAATGAATGAATCAATTGAATTGACTGATTTCCTGATATGAACTCTTTATATTTTGGTTCAGTATATTTCCAACCTAATGTAACCCGTGACCTTACCGAAGACCTTGGCCACGTTTAGTTTGCCAAAATGTAGCACCTAGAAATTCCATGAATAGAGCTGTCAGAGAGGCATGTTTGTTCTACAATGGCTATTTCTATCTGGACGTTCTAAAAACGTCCTGCTGAAAGAGGTGGTTGTGTCTTGAACGTTAGTTTTTACTTTTTTGAATGTTTTTTAAAAGGGGAAAGAAAAAAAAAAGGTCAGACAAAGGCCACTGGCAGAAGAAAACTCATCCACAAACATGAATATCATTTATATTTGTAATATATGTTTTCACGAATTCGACGATATAATTGTCAAGTCAATTGTATTGTGTTTTTATATTTGTCCTCCAGTTAGGGGACAGGACTCAGAGTTATGATGTAGGACAATGACACTATGTATTACTGTCCCCCAGTTAGGGGACAGGACCCAGAGTTATGATGTAGGATGACAACACTATGTATTACTTTCCTCCAGTTAGGGGACAGGACCTAGAGTTATGATGTAGGACAATGACACTATGTATTACTGTCCCCCAGTTAGGGGACAGGACCCAGAGTTATGATGTAGGACAATGACACTATGTATTACTGTCCCCCAGTTAGGGGACAGGACCCAGAGTTATGATGTAGGACAATGACACTATGTATTACTGTCCCCCAGTTAGGGGACAGGACCCAGAGTTATGATGTAGGACAATGACACTATGTATTACTGTCCCCCAGTTAGGGGACAGGACCCAGAGTTATGATGTAGGATGACAACACTATGTATTACTGTCCCCCAGTTAGGGGACAGGACCCAGAGTTATGATGTAGGACAATGACACTATGTATTACTGTCCCCCAGTTAGGGGACAGGACTCAGAGTTATGATGTAGGACAATGACACTATGTATTACTTTCCTCCAGTTAGGGGACAGGACCCAGAGTTATGATGTAGGACAATGACACTATGTATTACTGTCCCCCAGTTAGGGGACAGGACCCAGAGTTATGATGTAGGACAATGACACTATGTATTACTGTCCACCAGTTAGGGGACAGGACCCAGAGTTATGATGTAGGACAATGACACTATGTATTACTGTCCCCCAGTTAGGGGACAGGACCCAGAGTTATGATGTAGGACAATGACACTATGTATTACTGTCCCCCAGTTAGGGGACAGGACCCAGAGTTATGATGTAGGACAATGACACTATGTATTACTGTCCCCCAGTTAGGGGACAGGACCCAGAGTGATGATGTAGGACAATGACACTATGTATTACTGTCCCCCAGTTAGGGGACAGGACCCAGAGTTATGATGTAGGACAATGACACTATGTATTACTGTCCCCCAGTTAGGGGACAGGACCCAGAGTTATGATGTAGGACAATGACACTATGTATTACTGTCCCCCAGTTAGGGGACAGGACCCAGAGTTATGATGTAGGACAATGACACTATGTATTACTGTCCCCCAGTTAGGGGACAGGACCCAGAGTTATGATGTAGGACAATGACACTATGTATTACTGTCCCCCAGTTAGGGGACAGGACCCAGAGTTATGATGTAGGACAACAACACTAAGCCCATCGTACATGTTGCAAGAAGTGACATCCCAAGAAAACACACATAAAAACACGATACAACAGAGGTTTCTCAATCAATCAATCAAATGTATTTATAAAGCCATTCTTACATCAGATAATATCTCAAAGTGCTGTACAGAAACCCAGCCTAAAACCCCAAACAGAAAGTAATGCAGGTGTAGAAGCACTGTGGAAAAACTCCCTAGAAAGGCAGGAACCTAGGAAGAAACCTAGTGTCACGCCCTGACCATGGTTTGCTTTGTATGTTTTATGTTTTGTTTGGTCAGGGTGTGATCTGAGTGGGCATTCTATGTTGTATGTCTGGTTTGTCTATTTCTATGTGTTTGGCCTGATATGGTTCTCAATCGGAGACAGGTGTTTTGCATTGTCTCTGATTGGGAACCATATTTAGGTAGCCTGTTTTGTATTGTGGGTTATTGTCTATGTGTTAGTTGCTTGTGTCTGCACTGTTTATATATTGCGTCACGTTCGTTTTGTTGTTTTTGTATAGTTTGTTCAAGTGTTCTTCGTTGCATTAAATATAGAAGAATGTATTCAAATCACGTTGCGCCTTGGTCCTCCTCTCTTCCACATTACAACGAGCGTGACACCTAGAGAGGAACCAGGCTATGAGGGGTGGCCAGTCCTCTTCTGGCTGTGCCAGGTGGAGATTAGAAACCTAGAGAGGAACCAGGCTATGAGGGGTGGCCAGTCCTCTTCTGGCTGTGCCAGGTGGAGATTAGAAACCTAGAGAGGAACAAGGCTATGAGGGGTGGCCAGTCCTCTTCTGGCTGTGCCGGGTGGAGATTATAACAGAACATGGTCATTAAGGCCAGATTGTTCTTCAAGATGTTCACAAAGTGCTGTACAGAAACCCAGCCTAAAACAAACAGCATGCAATGCAGATATAGAAGCACGGTTTCTCTGCATAGGCTTAAGTGTTTTTTTGGGTCGCTTTTGTCCAAACAGTAAAAAGTATATATATAAAAACACTGAGTGTACAAAACATTAGGAACACCTTTCTACTATGGAATTTTACCCCGCCATCTTGTCCCTCCAAACAGCCTCAGTTAATCAGGTCATGGACTCTACAAGGTGTCTAAAGCGTTCCACAGGGATGCTGGCCTATGTTGACTCCAATGCTTACCACAGTTGTGTCAAGTTGGCTGGATGTCCTTTGGTTGGTGAATCATTCTTGATACACACGGGGGAAACTGTTGAGCGTGAAAAAACCCAGCAGCATTGCAGTTCTTGACACAAACTGGTGCGCCTGGCACCTACTACCAGACCCAGTTCAAAGACACTTAAATCTGGCAGACATACACAATCCATGTCTCAAGGCTTACAAATCCTTCTTTAACCTGTCTCCTCCACTTCATCTACACTGAAGTGGATTTAACAAGTGACATCAATAAGGGATCATAGCTTTCACCTGGATTCACCTGGACAGTCTGTCATGTAAAGAGCAGATTCCTAATGTTTTCTACACAGTGTATACTTGGTGTTTATGACTTTCATAATGTGTGTTCTTCAGGCTGAGAGGCGGGCCCACCAAGAGGCTGTGATGAGCGTGACGGAGGACCTATCAGAGTTTACGAAGGAGGAGCCAGCAGCCAGTTTAGCCATATACAATATATACAGCAGGTTTATTACCCATCTAGTACCGGGTCGGACCTCCCTTTGTCTTCCGTCTGAATTCTTTGGGGCATGGAAACGTTGCTCAACTGGTATCAAGGGCCCTTGAGGTGTTCCCGGTAAAATATTCCCCACACCATTACAGCACCGCCACCAGCCTGTACCGTCGACACCAGGCAGGATGGGGCAACGGACTGACGCTGCTTACGCCACATCCTGACTCTTCCATCAGTATGACGCAACAAGAACTGTGACCAGACAGAATGTTTCTCCACTGGAGCTGCTGCTTCCTTCTTGTTTGTAGCTGATAGGACGGGAACCCGGTGTGGTCGTCTGCTGCGATTAGCCAATCCGTGACGAGGTTCCGACGAGCTCCGAGATGTCGGAGCCATATTCTAATGTTCTTCATTAGCGTTTATTGGTTTTCTCCATTCAGAAACACATTGTTATTGAATAAAAGTTTAAATATTTCATTATGAATTATGGGGTATGGATGTTTTTCTGCTTTTCTAATATTTCATTCATGAATTATGGAGTATGATTGATGCTTTTATGCTTTTCTAATATGGTTATCGGGGGTATTTAAAAGCATTATGGAGCATTTCCTGGACACACACCTTGGTTCCCCTTCCCTTTACCTAGCTAGGGTTTAGAAGCATGGGTTAACTAGTCCTCGGGTATGACGGTACCTTACAGTTTATTCACCGCTAATACTGCTACTACCTTTTGTTTACAGTTTACATTTGATTGCTTTGACTTTGCTCATCGATGGAATGTAGCCTATTAATTTCCTTGGCTCATCGATGGAATGTAGCCTATTCATTTCCTTGGCTCATCGATGGAATGTAGCCTATTCATGTCCTTTGCTCATCAATGGAATGTAGCCTATTCATTTCCTTGGCTCATCGATGGAATGTAGCCTATTCATTTCCTTTGCTCATCGATGGAATGTAGCCTATTCATTTCCTTGGCTCATCGATGGAATGTAGCCTATTCATTTCCTTTGCTCATCGATGGAATGTAGCCTATTAATTTCCTTTGCTCATCGATGGAATGTAGCCTATTCATTTCCTTGGCTCATCGATGGAATGTAGCCTATTCATTTCCTTTACTCATCGATGGAATGTAGCCTATTCATTTCCTTTGCTCATCAGTGGAATGTAGCCTATTCATTTCCTTGGCTCATCGATGGATTGTAGCCTATTCATTTCCTTGGCTCATCGATGGAATGTAGCCTATTCATTTCCTTTGCTCATCGATGGAATGTAGCCTATTCATTTTCTTTGCTCATCGATGGAATGTAGCCTATTCATTTCCTTTGCTCATCGATGGAATGTAGCCTATTCATTTTCTTTGCTCATCGATGGAATGTAGCCTATTCATTTCCTTTGCTCATCGATGGAATGTAGCCTATTCATTTACTTGGCTCATCGATGGAATGTAGCCTATTCATTTCCTTGGCTCATCGATGGAATGTAGCCTATTCATTTCCTTTGCTCATTGATGGAATGTAGCCTATTCATTTCCTTTGCTCATCGATGGAATGTAGCCTATTCATTTCCTTGGCTCATCGATGGAATGTAGCCTATTCATTTCCTTGGCTCATCGATGGAATGTAGCCTATTAATTTCCTTTGCTCATCGATGGAATGTAGCCTATTCATTTCCTTTGCTCATCGATGGAATGTAGCCTATTCATTTCCTTGGCTCATCGATGGAATGTAGCCTATTCATTTCCTTGGCTCATCGATGGAATGTAGCCTTATCATTTCCTTTGCTCATCGATGGAATGTAGCCTATTCATTTCCTTGGCTCATCGATGGAATGTATCCTATTCATTTCCTTTACTCATCAATGGAATGTAGCCTATTCATTTCCTTTGCTCATCGATGGAATGTAGCCTATTCATTTCCTTTGCTCATCGATGGAATGTAGCCTATTCATTTCCTTGGCTCATCGATGGAATGTAGCCTATTCATTTCCTTTACTCATCGATGGAATGTAGCCTATTCATTTCCTTGGCTCATCAATGGAATGTAGCCTATTCATTTCCTTTGCTCATCGATGGAATGTAGCCTATTCATTTCCTTTGTTTGGAAAATAAATGTATGATTGTTTTTACACGATCTGAGCTTTGGATTCCCTGTTCTGTCATTTCCTTGGAAGCGCGTGTGAAGTCTGAATTGTGTGTGTCTCCTGAGTTGAGAGGTTGCTTGCGAGCGGAGAAAAAAAAAAGTGGACGCTTTTCTGATTGGCTGTTGTGTCCGATGTAATGATGTCATGTGTCGTGCTAAAATGTGTTCGTACTGTGCTGACGGTTACAAAATCAATGGAATTGAACGGGATTTGATGTTCAGTGTTAAGTGCCTTTACAATGGAAACTCTGCAGGAATTATAAGGTTCTGGAAGTGCTAAGTTGGATGCACTTACTAAAAAGAGAGATGACGGTCACCCAGTTTACTGTGGCTGACGGTCACCCGGCTTCCTGTGGCTGATGGTCACCCATCTTACTGTGGCTGACGGTCACCCAGTTTACTGTGGCTGACGGTCACCCAGCTTCCTGTGGCTGACGGTCACCCAGCTTACTGTGGCTGACGGTAACCCAGCTAACTGTGGCTGACGGTCACCCAGTTTACTGTGGCTGACGGTCACCCATCTTACTGTGGCTGACGGTCACCCAGCTTACTGTGGCTGACGGTCACTCAGCTTACTGTGGCTGACGGTCACCCAGCTTCCTGTGGCTGACGGTCACTCAGCTTACTGTGGCTGACGGTCACCCAGTTTACTGTGGCTGACGGTCACCCAGCTAACTGTGGCTGACGGTCACCCAGCTTACTGTGGCTGACGGTCACCCAGCTAACTGTGGCTGACGGTCACCCAGTTTACTGTGGCTGACGGTCACCCAGTTTCCTGTGGCTTACGGTCACCCAGTTTACTGTGGCTGACGGTCACCCGACTTACTGTGGCTGACGGTCACCTAGCTAACTGTGTCTGACGGTCACCCAGTTTCCTGTGGCTGACGGTCACCCAGTTTACTGTGGCTGACGGTCACCCAGCTTACTGTGGCTGACGGTCACCCAGTTTCCTGTGGCTGACGGTCACCCAGCTTACTGTGGCTGACGGTCACCCAGCTAACTGTGGCTGACGGTCACCCGACTTACTGTGGCTGACGGTCACCCGACTTACTGTGGCTGACGGTCACCCAGCTAACTGTGGCTGACGGTCACCCAGCTAACTGTGGCTGACGGTCACCCGACTTACTGTGGCTGACGGTCACCCAGTTTACTGTGGCTGACGGTCACCCAGCTAACTGTGGCTGACGGTCACCCGACTTACTGTGGCTGACGGTCACCCGACTTACTGTGGCTGACGGTCACCCAGCTAACTGTGGCTGACGGTCACCCAGCTAACTGTGGCTGACGGTCACCTGACTTACTGTGGCTGACGGTCACCCAGTTTACTGTGGCTGACGGTCACCCAGCTTACTGTGGCTGACGGTCACCCAGCTTCCTGTGGCTGACGGTCACCCAGTTTCCTGTGGCTGACGGTCACCCAGCTTACTGTGGCTGACGGTCACCCAGTTTCCTGTGGCTGACGGTCACCCAGCTTACTGGGGCTGACGGTCACCCGGCTTACTGTGGCTGACGGTCACCCGGCTTACTGTGGCTGACGGTCACCCGGCAAACTGTGGCTGACGGTCACCCAGCTTACTGTGGCTGACGGTCACCCAGTTCACTGTGGCTGACGGTCACCCAGCTGACTGTGGCTGACGGTCACCCAGCTTTCTGTGGCTGACGGTCACCTAGCTAACTGTGGCTGACGGTCACCCAGTTTCCTGTGGCTGACGGTCACCCAGCTTACTGTGGCTGACGGTCACCCGGCTTACTCTGGCTGACGGTCACCCGGCTTACTGTGGCTGACGGTCACCCGGCAAACTGTGGCTGACGGTCACCCAGCTTACTGTGGCTGACGGTCACCCAGTTTACTGTGGCTGACGGTCACCAAGCTGACTGTGGCTGACGGTCACCCAGCTTTCTGTGGCTGACGGTCACCTAGCTAACTGTGGCTGACGGTCACCCAGTTTACTGTGGCTGACGCTCACCCAGTTTACTGTGGCTGACGGTCACCCGGCTTACTGTGGCTGACGGTCACCCAGTTTACTGTGGCTGACGGTCACCCAGTTTACTGTGGCCGACGGTCACCCAGTTTACTGTGGCTGACGGTCACCCAGCTTACTGTGGCTGACGGTCACCCAGTTTACTGTGGCTCACGGTCACCCAGCTTACTGTGGCTGACGGTCACCCAGTTTACTGTGGCTGACGGTCACCCAGCTAACTCTGGCTGACGGTCACCCAGCTAACTGTGGCTGACGGTCACCCAGCTTACTGTGGCTGACGGTCACCCAGTTTGACCTGAGGTGACCTGACGTCCTAAAGGAGACCTGACGTCCTTAAGGAGACCTGACGTCCTAAAGGAGACCTGGCGTCCTAAAGGAGACCTGGCGTCCTAAAGGAGACCTGACGTCCTAAAGGAGACCTGACGTCCTAAAGGAGACCTGACGTCCTAAAGGAGACCTGACGTCCTGAAGGAGACCTGACGTCCTAAAGGAGACCTGACGTCCTTAAGGAGACCTGACGTCCTAAAGGAGACCTGACGTCCTAAAGGAGACCTGACGTCCTAAAGGAGACCTGACGTCCTAAAGGAGACCTGACGTCCTAAAGGAGACCTGACGTCCTTAAGGAGACCTGACGTCCTTAAGGAGACCTGACGTCCTAAAGGAGACCTGACGTCCTAAAGGAGACCTGACGTCCTTAAGGAGACCTGACATCCTAAAGGAGACCTGACGTCCTAAAGGAGACCTGATGTCCTAAAGGAGACCTGACGTCCTTAAGGAGACCTGACGTCCTAAAGGAGACCTGACGTCCTTAAGGAGACCTGACGTCCTAAAGGAGACCTGACGTCCTAAAGGAGACCTGACGTCCTAAAGGAGACCTGACGTCCTAAAGGAGACCTGACGTCCTCAAGGAGACCTGACGTCCTAAAGGAGACCTGACGTCCTCAAGGAGACCTGACGTCCTAAAGGAGACCTGACGTCCTTAAGGAGACCTGACGTCCTGAAGGAGACCTGACGTCCTAAAGGAGACCTGACGTCCTTAAGGAGACCTGACGTCCTAAAGGAGACCTGACGTCCTAAAGGAGACCTGACGTCCTAAAGGAGACCTGACGTCCTAAAGGAGACCTGACGTCCTTAAGGAGACCTGACGTCCTAAAGGAGACCTGACGTCCTAAAGGAGACCTGACGTCCTGAAGGAGACCTGACGTCCTAAAGGAGACCTGACGTCCTGAAGGAGACTTCAGACTGAACAAATAGATCAACAGCAGTCCATTTGTTATTGCGTTCTTGAAGAAGAGAGAGCAACAGGTGATGAAAGAGTTTGACTTGAGTCAGGACACGCTACCAGTAGAAAGAGCCTTTAGAGTGCGTGTGATCGGACTTACTAAAGTTTAGAACATCTATTCAGGACAGACTACTTACCAGAAGAGACATTATTTCTATGGTGAGCTCTGTTCATGACCAACTCGGTGCACCTCTCATTCTTCCGGCAAGACAGATTTTGCTTGAGTCGTACAGGATGAAACTTGGATGGGACTAGAGTTGGTTCTAAGATGGTGTAACTTGGATGGGACTAGAGTTGGTTCTAAGATGGTGTAACTTGGATGGGACTAGAGTTGGTTCTAAGATGGTGTAACTTGGATGGGACTAGAGTTGGTTCTAAGATGGTGTAACTTGGATGGGACTAGAGTTGGTTCTAAGATGGTGTAACTTGGATGGGACTAGAGTTGGTTCTAAGATGGTGTAACTTGGATGGGACTAGAGTTGGTTCTAAGATGGTGTAACTTGGATGGGACTAGAGTTGGTTCTAAGATGGTGTAACTTGGTTGATGGATCTGAACCAGCTGTCAGACTACAAAGGTGATTCATCAAACCCGGTGATTTTGGTGAAACGTTTTCAGCTAAACTTCATCACTTTACCGTTGCCAGTGAGAATCGCTGCCGTTGCCAGTGAGAATCGCTGCCGTTGCCAGTGGGAATCGCTGCCGTTGCCAGTAAGGCTTTACCGTTGCCAGTAAGGCTTTACCGTTGCCAGTGAGAATCGCTGCCGTTGCCAGTGAGAATCGCTGCCGTTGCCAGTAAGGCTTTACCGTTGCCAGTAAGGCTTTACCGTTGCCAGTAAGGCTTTACCGTTGCCAGTAAGGCTTTACCGTTGCCAGTGAGAATCGCTGCCGTTGCCAGTAAGGCTTTACCGTTGCCAGTGAGAATGGTACCGTCACTTACCTGCTGTTGAGGAACAGAGAGAGAGTCAAGTTCACTGGGCTTTCATCATGGGTAAGGCCAAGATCGCATCATTAAAACCAGTCACCATACCACGTATGGAACTCACAGCTGCTACAATTGCTATACGTGTGGAGAAGATGCTGAGATCAGAGTTGGAGCTACCACTCAAACCATCATTATTTTTTGACTGCTGTGTTGAAATATCAGAAATGAAACTGCAAGATTTCACAACTTTGTTTGCTAAAAAAGAGTTTCTGCCATTAGGGAAGCTTCAGATGTTTCTCAGTGGAGATACGCGATGACTTTGATCAACGCTGCTGACTACGCCTCCACCTCCGCCTGTCTCAGCTAAAAGTCTGAAAAATTAGACATGGATTTTCAGGACCAGATTCCCTAACGCAGCCAGAGTCGGGAAATGGCCACACATGCCAGATCAAACTCTAGTTGTTTATGATCCGCAGATGAAGAGAGAGAGGGAGAGACTCGGTGGTGAATGTGGAACAGAATATCGATGTTGTCAGCAAACTACTCGGAGAGGCACCACCTCAGAAGAGGGCTTACATGGATCCTAAAGGTCTGGACAAAAGGGATGAGGGAAACAAGACTTTGATGGAGAAACAGTTGAAGGGCAACAAAATAACACTTGTCTGAGGACGAGCTGATGGATGCAGAAGTGTAAATTGTTCCGCTTTTTTTTCTGTCAGAAAATAATGTTTTCCAGATGAAATGGAAGCTCGGGAAGAAAGGCTCAATGGTGAAAAGGAACAGCCATCTTCACAAACTGTCTCCGGTGTTCCAAGATGTTTTGATGATGGGTAGGTGGCACATTTAGTAGGTCAGCTATGCCAGATCTAAACATCCAGCTATCCTGCCCGAGAGCCAGCATGTCACACAGCTCATCAGACATGGTTCATGACGATGTTGTGGAGGAAATCACACACTCCTCCAGACAGAGATACAGGAATCCTGGTGCTAATGCAGCTATCAGAAAGGTCATCTCCAAATGTGTTATTTGCAGAAAGATGAGTGGCAGCAGAGGTGAAGCAGCACATGGCAGAACTACCCCAAGTAGAGACTGATTCCCGAAGAATCTTTTCTCCAATGTGGGCGTCGACAACTTTGGCCCATTTCAAAGAAAGCATCTGCAAAATAAAATCTAATAAAAAATAAAAATAATAGCTGTATCTATATATTGAAGTGGCACATTCAATGGAAACTGACTCTTGCATAAATGCTATCAAACGGTTTGTTTCCAGGAGAAGTGAAGGATCTCTGGGTAAATGTACCTTGTTAGAGCAGAGCTTAAGGAGGCCATTCAGGGCCTGGATGATAATCAGACACCCTGCTCAAAAAGGCAACACATGGATCTTTAACCCTTTCTTTCTAAGTAAGTCCCTCTAAGCTTTCCACACATGGATTGTGCAACTTTTTACCATTATTCTTTTCAAAGGGTTTCAAAGTCCTCCTCCGAGAGAGAGAGAGAGACAGAGAGACAGAGAGACAGAGACAGAGACAGAGACAGAGACAGAGACAGAGACAGAGAGAGAGACAGAGAGAGAGACAGAGAGAGACAGAGAGAGAGACAGAGACAGAGACAGAGACAGAGACAGAGACAGAGAGAGAGACACAGAGGCAGAGGCAGAGACAGAGACAGAGACAGAGAGAGAGACAAAGAGAGAGAGAGAGACAAAGAGAGAGAGAGAGAGAGAGAGAGACAGAGACAGAGACAGAGACAGAGACAGAGACAGAGACAGAGACAGAGAGAGGCAGAGAGACAGAGACAGAGACAGAGACAGAGAAACAGAGAGAGAAAGAGACAGAGAGAGAGACAGAGAGACAGAGAAACAGAGAGAGAAAGAGACAGAGAGAGACAGAAAGAGACAGAGAGAGAGAGAGAGACTTTTGACTTTCTTCAATGAAACATTCTCATTTCACTTAAACCTCCCCCCCCCCCCCCCCCCTAAAACAAAACACCAAAATATATCCTGTACTGCAGACATGTACCATACTCACCTTTCCCTCTACCCCACGATACAAAACGTCTCCACACATCACAATAACCAAAACCTTACCACTTCTATATCCAACCCAAACGTCTGCCCCCCCAACACACCATCTCTCCTGAAACCTCTCCACACTGTTTATCATTTCATAGAACGCAAATTCCACCCTGAGGCGCACAGAGACCATCCCATCAAATACTAGTAAAGGGTCTGTTATCACCCGACCTTTGACCCTGTTCCTCCTTCTTAGCCAAATAACTTTGCCTGAGCAAACAGACATTTCAACACACATTTGGCTTTTTCCTTATTTGAATACCTGAACCCCATTATAAACATGCCGAACAGTAAACCCCAACCTCTCACACAGACATTCCAACAGAGACATTAATGGCTTTAACCTGGCGCACACACTAAACACATGAATCACAGTTTCTCTCACAACACAGAAAGGACACCCCTGCCCGACTCCCGGTTCAACCCGTGCCAACCAGCTGTTAGTGGCCAGGGCTCCATGTAGAACCCTCCACTGGAGGTCCCGTGACCTCTTTGGTACTTAGAGAGCCTCCTCCATCTAAAACCCACCATACTCTCCTACACACATAACCCCTGCCACTGATGTGCCTTCACTCCTGTTAGGCTCCTAATGTTCCTTACCTTAATGTAGAGGTTCGTTGTCCCCTCCCCCTTTTGGCCGCTCAAACACCCCCCCCTTACCGGTTCAGACAGTGCCTCCTGGACCTCCTCCAGCAGCCTAAGAGACGCTATTCTTGTTTGTTGTGCCAAGACCTCCGGGGTTTTCCACCTCTCCTCTCCCAGCGGTCGCAGGTCACCCAGCCTTAATAAACCCGCTGCCATCAGTAGCCTCTGCAGGGTGGCCGACTGAACCGATCTCAAAGGGATAGGCTCCTCCCACACCCACAACCCTCTGCGGGCCATAATAAAGCTGCCAGAGTGTCTCCTCAGCAGAGTGCATGCTGGTTCCCTCCAGCCGACATCAGTATGGTACAGCAGTCTCTGCGCCGCCTTTAGTCAGAAAGCAGCCATCCTGCTCTCCAGTTCCACCAGGCCCTGTCCTCCTTCGTGGACGGACATGTACAACACTGCCGCCCTAAGCCAGATGGCTCGACCAGAAAAATATCCACCAGCTTGCGTTGTAGGTCTGCGAGCAGACCGGCGGGGCAGTTGAGGACAGCCAGTTTATGCCACAGGGAAGATGCCACCAGGCTGTTGATTATCAGCACCCTCTATATGACACCTGGCCAGTCTTGGCACCACTGCTTGTGACAGCCCCTACCAGTTCTTCTTGACCCACCTCTCCGAGCCCAGGTACACCCCCAACATTTTAAGCCCTACACAACCCCACTGTAGCAGGTAGCCTAGTGGTTAGAGCTTTGGGCCAGTAACCGAAAGGTTGCTAGATCGAATCCCCGAGACGACAAGGTAAAAATATGTTGTTCTGCCCCCTGAACAATGCAGTTAACCCACTGTTCCTAGGCCGTCATTGTAAATAAGAATGTGCTCTTAACTGATTTGTTAAATAACGAACATCCCTGGAAGCAGAGGAGAGGCCCTGTTCACATAACAGAGCTTTGCTCTTGCCCCAGTTGACCTTAGCTGACGAAGCTCCCTCGTACACCTTCAGACTAGTCTCTAGTTCCTGACCATCACAGAAACGTCATCTACTGACACTGCTATGCCTGTTAACACACCCTGCAGTCTCCTGCGTAGCTGGCCCAATAAAGGCTCAATGGCTAGTGTAAATAACTGCCCCGATAGAGGGAATCCTTGTTAACTGCATCGTCTCACCTAGACTGGCCTACTGAGCCCCCCTCCCACTTTGACAATACATGACGCCCCATCGTACAACATCTTCACACAGGTCAAGAACCTTTCCCCAAACCCAAACACAGACACCACATTAAACAGATACTCATGATCCACTCTATTAAAAGCCTTCTCTTGATGTAAAGAGACCAGTCCAAAGTTCACATTAGAACTCTCTCGGCAAGTCCAACATGTCCCTGATTAAGAACGTCCCGGTACGCAATATGTCTGATCCTTGTGTACTATAAATTCACCCAACTTATTGTGGGAAGCTTGTGGAAGGCTACCCGAAACGTTTGACCCAAGTTCAACAATTTAAAGGCAATGCTACCAAATACTAATTGAGTGTATGTTAACTTCTGACCCACTGGGAATGTGATGTAAGAACTAAAATCTGAAATAAATCCTTCTCTCTACTATTATTCTGAAATTTCACATTCTTAAAATAAAGTGGT